>NC_091246.1:252845000-253085000 GCF_042477335.2 Ovis canadensis
CGGCCACGCAGGCTGCACGGCAGGCAGCCTGCACCATTGTGGAGGCGCTGGCCACCATCCCCAGCCGCAAGCAGCAGGTCCTAGACCTCCTCACTAGGTACCATCTGAGAGCGGGGTGGGCAGGGTGGCGGGACTTCATCCAGGGAGCCCTCCCACTCTCCCAGGGGAGTCCACAGACCAGGGCGACGGGAGGCACGCCTGCGCTGTAGCCACCTCCTTTCTTGTGGAAGACCACAGAAACCAAGAAGCGCTGAGCAGCCACGTGCAGTGGTTATAACCGCAGTGGTGGTGGTGATAGAGTCAGTAGCCAGTGTCTTTCGAGGTCTTAGCTCACGAAGGCTTGGCATGCATTGCCTCATGTAGTGCTCACCTGGGCTTTGAGTGCTTAGTTGGCTTAGCCCCAGGAAGGCAAGACTTCAGCCCAGGCAGTCTGATTCCAAGTTATCGGCCACTCGCCTCGTGAGCCCTTCAGGCGCAGCACTCTCTCACTGCCCTGGTAGCCACCATTCGTGTGTTGGTGCTTTATCGGCCAGACGTGTACAGTGGGTTGCACTGCAGTCCCTGCTGGGTGCTCTGGAGCCTTCCCCAGGCCTGAGGACTTCCCAAGTGGGGCTCTGGGGTGTTCTCAGCCCTGGTCCTCCCCAGCGAGGCAGGGGGAGTGGAGGACCGCAGAGGGCAGAGCCAGGGGGCCGTCGGGGCTGTGGGGCGGGTGGGCTCACCCATCGTCCGGCTCCACGGCAGTTACCTGGACGAGCTGAGCGTTGCTGGCGAGTGTGCAGCCGAGTACCTGGCTCTCTACCAGAAGCTCATCACTTCAGCTCACTGGAAAGTCTACCTGGCAGCCCGAGGAGTCCTGCCCTACGTGGGCAACCTCATCACCAAGGTGTGTCGCCCTGGCCCAGCCCAGGGGGCCCCTTTCCCGAGCCCCGCTCTCCTTGTTCTCTTTCTCTATATAAACTTTGTGGTCGTCTTCACTCCAGGGAGAAATACTTGTTCAAAATGCAGGCATACCCCGCTTTATTGTGCTTTTTTTAAATAAAGGTTGTGTCAAGTAAGCCATTTTCCAACAGCATTATTTTGTAATTAAAGTGTATATACATTGTTTTCTAGATACAGTGGTGCCACACACTTACTGAATTAAAATAGAGTGTGGACATAAGTTTTATATTCATAGGAAGAGATGGATTTGTGTGGCTCGCTTTATTGCGATGATCACTTTATTACAGCGGTCTGAAACTGAACCTGGAATATTTCTGAAGTCTGCCTGGGGTACTTTTGTGACTTCATTGTGTTCCTCATGAGGATATAGCAGTCTGCTGGGGACATTTAAACTGTCCTCCATTTGTAAGCAGTCTCTTAACATCTTTATAGCTCTCCTTGGCTTCTTAGAAAGGAGTTCTGCAAAGGTTCAGGGTGAAAGAGCGTCCCTGGGTGGTGGGGGAGCTGACCGGTGTCCCTGTGGTGCTGTCATGCTGACCGTGCTTGTCTTCCTGTTTAGGAAATAGCCCGCTTGCTGGCCCTGGAGGAAGCCACCCTGAGCACCGATCTGCAGCAGGGCTATGCCCTCAAGAGTCTCACAGGTAGAGGGAGCCTCCTGGCCCTTCCACTGGACACCCTGGGGATAGTTTGGGGACTGACCTTTGATTCCTTGGGTGCTGAGGTTGACCTCTTCTCTCTCATGTTGACCACACTGCGCCTTTTAAGCTCTGTGTTTTTTCCCGTGTGGACGGGGTACATCTTCGAGCACCCATTGTCTACTGACCAGTTCATGTCATTGAGCACCTGCTCCATGTCAGGCACAAAGACAGCGTTGCCCTGCTTTTGAGTTGCGAGTCATCGTTTGAAAACATGGACCGTCTTTGCTTAATTCCCATTCTGAACTCATGTAGCAACTTCTCCTGTCCCCACAGGCCTACTTTCCTCCTTTGTGGAGGTGGAGTCCATCAAAAGGCACTTTAAAAGCCGCCTGGTGGGCACCGTGCTGAACGGATACCTGTGCTTGCGGAAGCTGGTGGTGCAGAGGACCAAGCTGGTCGATGAGACGCAGGACATGCTTCTGGAGATGCTGGAGGACATGACCACAGGTAGCCCGGCCGGCGGCCCGCGGGCTGCATCCCTTCTGGCTCCGCCGGGGCGCGTGGCCCAGTCCCCGGGCTCCTTAGGCCCGGACCATGGGCAGCAGACGCCTCCTCACACTTGAGTAAAGGAGACATTTTTCTTAAGACTGTTGGTGCTTAGAGTCGGAAAATTCCAGATCTGGCCTCAGTAAATTTGGACTCGTTTTTAAAAAATTTTTTTGCTTATTTATTGTTTGCTGTGCTGGTTCTTCGTTAGTGCACACAGGCTTCAGTAGTTGGGGCACACGGGCTAAGCCCTGTGGCATGTGGAGTCTTCCAGACCAGGGATTGAACCCATGACCCCTGCCCTGTCCGTCAGGTTCTTAGCCACTGGACTACCAGGAAGGTCCTGGACTTTCTGTATTTGAGCTCACAGGGCAGGGAGAGGTCAAGAGTTCTCAGCCTGGTGTCCTTCATTGGTTCTAGAAGATTCTCGGCTGCTGTGGCTTCAGCTGCCTCTACTCTGTTCTCTCTCCTTGTCCTTGTGGGACTCCACCTCCCTCTTTCATAGTGTCCGTCTCATTGTATCTTTATGTTGATTTTGGATAATGTCTTCCATCCTATAACATACCATTTAGTTTATTTTTTTCTTCACTGTGTGTTATCTGTTTAATCTACCCATGAAATTCTTGCAATTTTATGTAGATTTTATTGTGTCTAGTCTTTTGCAGACATTTTCTCTCTTGTATAGTCTTTCAGCATAACAAACATTTCCGTATCTGCTAATTCTAAAACTTGAAATATCTATTAATCTGATCCTGTTGTTATTCTGGCTCTTGCCTTTGGTGCTTTGCTTTAAATCTTGCATTTTATTTATTTATTTTTTTGGTACTGTGAGCTTGTGTTTTGTGGAAACTCTTCGGGACCTGAGTCAAAGATGGGTTTTTCTGGAGACGATTTGTAGCTGCCTCTGTGAAGCAGCTCAGGGCATGGCCAACCCAGGGCCACCTTCAACAAAGTTCTGAACTTAGAGTTTTCAGATCTCCTACATAGTTTGAGCCACAGACCTCTGTGAGGGACAGCTTGTTATGAGTGCTCAGAGGAGATTTTTCTTCCCCTCTGTTCAGTGCTACATTTTAAGGCAAGACAGTGTGCTTTCATTGATTTGCTTGGGGGAAAAGAATAGTTATTTTTAATTGATGCTTATACCAAAGAGGGCTTCCCAGGCGGCATGGTGACAAAGAATCTGCCTGCCATTGCAGAAGGTGCGGGTTCCATCCTTGGGTCGGAAAGATCCCCTGGATTGGGGTGTTCCTGCCTGGAAAATCCCACGGACGGAGGAGCCTGGTGGGGCTATAGTCTGCAGGGTAACAGAGCGTCAGATGCGACTGAGCACCCCGTACCTCTCCCAAGGATGTAGCTCTCGGGGTACCAGACCTGTGTGTGTGTAGGCAGTGGTTCCTGCCAGATTCTCCCTCTTGGGAGATTTGTGGCTTTGTATCCAGCTCTCAAATCCTGGCAGATTTTGAAAACCAATGCTCATGGCAAAAAATAGCCTGAGTGCTTTGCTGACCTCCCTGGGTTCCTGGTCTTTCCTAATTTTGGAGCTGTGGCTTTCTTTGCCAGTGTAGCAGTCCACTGATGCCTTTTTATTTTTTCCCCACTATTTTAAATTGTTCTTAAGTGGAGGAGTGAAAAGTAGGTCAGGGGACATAGTCTGCTTTATTGCCAGACATGGAAGTCCTTCTGAAGGTGCCATTTTTAGCTGCCATGCTGAGCTGGTTTGTGACCTTGTCAGCTGGACCCTTTGCAAGAATGTGTGGATTGAAGTTATCTGTTTGGCTTCTGGAGGGCCATCTACCTAATCTTTTTGAAACTGAAAACTGTCACTTCCTTTTGCTTTGACAGGAGCTCAGTTAGTACCACTGTTTCACGTTCTTGAGTACCTCTTTTGGGCAAGAGGATGCAGGGTTATGATTCCCAGAGGGAGGGGACCTGTGCACAGCCAAGTGTGATGCACTATGTCGCCTTGGGTGTGAAGGCCTCAGATGGAGTGCGGACTCAGTGCAAGAATCCGTCAGCTTCAGGTTTCCAGTTGAAATACTGATGTTGCCACTCACCAGGCAGAGAGGATCTGTCAGTGATGAGTCTCACCTCAGCTTCTGTGTGTGCAGCTCCTGCCTGACTGACTTGGCCACGTTGACTTCCGGCAGGTACAGAATCGGAAACCAAGGCCTTCATGGCCGTGTGCATCGAGACAGCCAAGCGCTACAATCTGGACGACTCCCGGACCCCTGTCTTCATCTTCGAGAGGCTCTGCAGCATCATCTACCCCGTGAGCACAAGCCGTGGTGGTTCATCATAGTCGTGGGTCATTGTCCCAGCAGTGACCCGTTCAGTCAGTGTTTTAGGAAGCTCCACCCGTAAAGCAGAGGCAACCTCATGATTTTCCCGATGCTAATGATGGAAGAAATCTAAAGCCGTTCCTTGTCCCATTTCCTAGGTTGAAAGTCAAAATCAGTCTTTTTCTTTTGAGCCAGGTCTAACCTCCTGTTGCCCAAATCCTGGTGTTTGTCCGTCCACGATCCTGTGAAAGAAGCAGCCCTGAGTGGGCAGATGGGCCTTCTTGCTCTCTTCCTGTTTTCCCTGCCCGCATTCTGTGCACGCATGCACGCGTGAAAGTGTATCTGCAGCCTGAACTGCATAAATCCCCTTCTGTTACTGAGGAAGGGTGGAGAGCATCGGTCTCATCAGTTAATGATGAGAGACCGCTGAGTATCACGTGATACACAGAAGGCCGTTTTCTTGACCAGAGGGCCGCCAGTGACAGAGTCACCTGGCCCTGGGCTGGTTAGCGTCTCGTGGGACGAGCAGGAGGGGAGCCTCGTCCCCTCATGTCAGTGATCCAGCTTTCGTGGGGCACTCCTCATCTGCGTATTTGGTTAGGCTTTCTCTCTCCTAACCCACCCTTGAGTTTCAGAGAAGATGCCTGCTCTTTAAGGCTCTTTGAATTATGTTTGGGGTTTTTGAATCACCTCTGAGCTTCCTGCCCTTTTGTCTTTAAGTGTATAAGGGGCTGGGTGAGTCTGGTGTGCCTCCCTGGGTGTCTGTGAACGAGGCAGTGTGGTCTGAATGTGAGTGGTCTCTGTGCATGTGCTCATGCCCTCCCTTCTGCTTCCTTCTCTCTGTCCTTCAGGAAGAGAATGAAGTCACTGAGTTCTTCGTGACCCTGGAGAAGGACCCCCAGCAGGAAGACTTCTTACAGGGCAGAATGCCTGGGAACCCGTATAGCAGCAACGAGCCAGGCATCGGGCCCCTCATGCGGGACATAAAGAACAAGATCTGCCAGGACTGTGACTTGGTGGCTCTGCTGGAGGATGACAGCGGGATGGAGGTAATGAGCATAGCTCAGCCCCGCCGTGGTTAGGCTTCCTCTCCCTCAGGGGCTGGGCAGCCCTGGGCGTCTTTAAATGCCGCTCCAGGATTCCCGCCTGCCTGCCTCACCTGTAAAGGGCTCTTCCTGCTGCCTGGTGTGTGGTAATGAGCAGATGGCTGTAGCTTGTTAGGGCACAGGCTTTCGTCGTTCTTGCTGCTGTGGCAGAGGCCTCCAGTGAGTCCAAGCTAACCAAGCTCCCCAGATACTGGCAAATTAGCCCCAGCGCAGGTTCTGGCCCTGTACCTGGTACCTTCTGGCAGACGACACTGGGATCTGCTGTTACCACATACATGGTGAAAAACGCGTTGGGTGAAATGGAGAAAGCTGCCCCTTTTGGTGCTGAGCTGAAATGGACTTGGGATAGAAGGTGCTCAGCAGGGCCTTTAAGCCAGGGAGTCCATGGTTTGGGTTAAGGCTATTTGGAACCCCTGAAATTGTGCACAAAATTGTGTGTGATGTGCACACACGTGCATTTTTTAGAGAGGGAGAGTCAGTAGGTCCGTGATGCATAGACAATGATCGGTAAAGCACCCTTTGATCTTAAAATGTGCTTGCATGACGATTCTTTGGAATAACGTCCTCGTCTTCTTTTCCGTTCAGCTTCTAGTGAACAATAAAATCATTAGTCTGGACCTCCCTGTGGCTGAGGTTTACAAGAAGGTCTGGTGTACCACAAACGAGGTGCGTGCTCGTTTCCTCGCCTGCGGTGTGGGTTGGCTTCCAGACGTGGTAGCGGTCGCGTGGCTAGCTTGCAGCAGCACTGAGGACCTGAGCTTCCTGGGCGTGTTAGTGTGGGAAAAGCCGCCGCCTTGTCCTCCTCGTGGGGCCGCCGCCTGGGGAAGGGCGAGGAGCTGCAGGAAGGGGCGAGCAGCCCTGGCTTCGCAGCCGGGCGGCCAGCAGAGTGAGGAAGCCCTGTGACGGGGAGCGCCTGCTGTTGGGTTCCCTTTCCATGTGGGCACCGAGGTTGAGTCTCAGCTTTCGATGGACTTGCCCACCTTTCAGAACATGTTCCAGCGTGGCGTCGAATAGCATGGTTTCTGTTTTACCAACTGGGGATTGAGACTCAAAAGGCAGTTGTTTTGAAGGAGTGAGAACGGGAAATGAAGGGAGCACAGCACGTTGGCCCTTCCGGCCCCTCAGTTCTGTCTGTCCGATCAGAACAGTCAGATGGTCCTCTTCCCCTCTCCTGCCTCTTTTCTTGGTCTCATCTCTATTTCCTGTCTCGCTCCTCTCCTTTTCTTTCTTCCCTTTTTTTCTATTAGGGAGATATTTAATAAATGAATCATCTAATTGAATTACAGCAAACTAGTGTACCAGTGAAGTACAGTGAACTTTTCTGTCGTTAGTCTCGAATATTTCTGTGGAGTCTGAAAAGCTAAATTGGTAGTTACTAACAGTATGTTTTTTGGGCTCCAAAATCACTGCAGATGGTGACTGCAGCCATGAAATTAAAAGACGCTTACTCCTTGGAAGAAGAGTTATAACCAACCTAGATAGCATATTGAAAAGCAGAGACATTACTTTGCCAACAGAGGTCCGTCTAGTCAAGCTATGGTTTTTCCAGTGGTCATGTATGGATGTGAGAGTTGGACTGTGAAGAAGGCTGAGCTCTGAAGAATTGATGCTTTTGAACTGTGGTGTTGGAGAAGACTCTTGAGAGTCCCTTGGACTGCAAGGAGATCCAACCAGTCCATCCTAAAGGAGATCAGTTCTGAATATTCACTGGAAGGACTGATGCTAAAGCTTGAAACTCCATTGGCCACCTGATGCGAAGAGCTGACTCATTGGAAAAGACTCTGATGCTGGGAGGGATTGGGGGCAGGAGGAGAAGGGGACGACAGAGGATGAGATGGCTGGATGGCATCACTGACTTGATGGACGTGAGTCTGAGTGAACTCCTGGAGTTGGTGATGGACAGGGAGGCCTGGCGTGCTGCGATTCATGGGGTCGCAAAGAGTCAGACACGACTGAGCGACTGAACTGAACTGAACAGTACATTTTGGCCTTCCATTTGTTACATACTTGTACTTTGTTCTGTTCTCCCACTGTGCTGGGAATCCTGGTCATTGTGTATTGTTGGTCTACTGCCCGTTGAGTGGATATAGCACAGATAAATACACAGAAGACTTCTCCATCCACTGCATCTTGCCACTGACATTTCAGCCTCAAAACAGAATGGTGCAGGTTTAGTCCCTGATGCACATAAAAATTAAGACCAAGCTTCTACGGGCACCCTTGTAAATGGTGGTATCGGACCCAAAGAATACGCATGGGCAGCCTCCCATTTTGAACCAGGAGGCAGAAGTTGGGGATCATTTGTTTCTCATGTTAATGCTTCATCCACCAAGGGTTTCTTGTGGCGAAGTCCAGAGTTGGGAGCAGCCTTTCACCCTGGCTTTCATGAGTTTCTCTCCTTACTTCCCCCTTATTTCCTGATAAATAGCCCACCTCTCCAGCCGCTCACCAGGGCCTGTGTCCCATGTCCTTCTCTTTCTGTCCATGGTCTGTGGCTGTTCCCTCTCTTAGTTCTCACTGGGCTTCCACAGCTAGATACGCTCTGAGGCCTGGCCCGACAAGTTCTTTCCCTCCAAGATTTTCTCTCCTGAGGCTGAGCATGGCTTAGCGACAGGCAGCATGGATTAGTGTGGTACCTGCTCACCCTTAATTTCCTGGAGTGTGACTTCAGTCCCCCGTTTCTCACCTCCAAAATGAGGGTAACTCCTAAGAGTGTATAGGCTGGAGTGCCTAGTCAGTACCTGGCGGATAGTAAAGTCTCATGATCCCTCAGTTCAGGAAGGTTGCTGTTATCTTGTAATTCAAGACTTATTTCCAATCATTCTATCAAGTTGTAGGTTTTAGCTTGAGATTTGCTTGAATCCAGTCCTTACTGTATGGTTATATGGAGCTCTCAGGATCTCCATAGGCAAAGATGGATGTATTCTGTTTTCTTGTTTTGATTTCTGAGACTTGAGTCAAAGCCTTTTGATCTTACTGACTTCCCTTGACCTGATTCTTTGAGTAGTGGTCCCTGTTGATTAGAGAGATTTTATAATTCTGAAGGAGGCATAGGCTTGGAATCAGTACCTGGCTTATAGCTGAATGCCTTTGAACAAGCTGTGTAACCTTGTGTAAAAGGATAATATGAAGTGCCTAATTAGTGTAGGGCTTGCGTGGGTGTCTACTTGCTAAGCTGCTTCAGTCATGTCCAGTTCTTTGTGAACCTATGGATTGCAGCCTGCCAGACTCCGCTGTCCGTGGGATTCTCCAGGCAAGAATACTGGAGTGGGTATATACCATGCCCTCCTCCAGGGGACCTTCCTGACCCAGGGATTGAACCCTGTCTCATGTCTCCTGCTTTGGCAGGCAGGTTCTTTACCACTAGCGCCACCTCGGAAGCCTTAGCATAGGGCTTCAGTTCAGTTCAGTCGCTCAGTCGTGTCTGACTCTTTGCGACCCCATGAACCACAGCACGCCAGGCCTCCCTGTCCATCACCAGCTCCCGGAGTTCACTCAGACTCATGTCCATCACATTGATGATGCCATCCATGAATCTCATCCTCTGTCGTCCCCTTCTCCTCCTGCCCCCAATCCCTCCCAGCATCAGAGTCTTTTTCCAGGGAGTCAACTCTTCGCATGAGGTGGCCAAAGTACTGGAGTTTCACCTTTAGCATCAGTCCTTCCAAAGAACACCCAGGACTGATTACCTTTAGAATGGACTGGTTGGATCTCCTTGCAGTCCAAGGGACTCTCAAGAGTCTTCTCCAACACCACAGTTCAAAAGCATCAGTTCTTCGGCGCTCAGCTTTCTTCACAGTCCAACTCTCACATCCATACATGACCACTGGATAAACCATAGCCTTGACTAGACGGATCTTTGTTGGCAAAGTAATGTCTTTGCTTTTCAACATGCTATCTAGGTTGGTCATAACTTTCCTTCCAGGAAGTAAGCGTCTTTTAATTTCATGGCTGCAGTCACCATCTGCGGTGATTTTGGAGCCCCCCAAAATAAAGTCTGACACTGTTTCCACTGTTTCCCCATCTATTTCCCATGAAGTGATGGGACCAGATGCCATGATCTTCGTTTTCTAAATGTTGAGCTTTAAGCCAGCTTTTTCACTCTCCCCTTTCACTTTCATCAAGAGGCTTTTTAGTTCTCTTCACTTTCTGCCATAAGGGTGGTGTCATCTGCATATCTGAGGTTATTGATATTTCTCCCAGAAATCTTGATTCCAGCTTGTGCTTCCTCCAGCCCAGCATTTCTCATGATGTACTCTGCATAGAAGTTAAATAAGCAGGGTGACAATATACAGCCTTGACGTACTCCTTTTCCTATTTGGAACCAGTCTGTTGTTCCATGTCCTGTTCTAACTGTTGCTTCCTGACCTGCATATAGGTTTCTGAAGAGGCAGGTCAGGTGGTCTGGTATTCCCATCTCTTTCAGTATTTTCCACAGTTTATTGTGATCCACACAGTCAAAGGCTTTGGCATAGTCAATAAAGCAGAAATAGATGTTTTTCTGGGGCAACACAGAGTAAAACAATAAATCACAGTTGTTAACAGCTATTATATGTATTTAATGAAACTAAATGAAGTAGTGTCTATAAAGTGCTTTACACAATTCTAGGCTTATGGTAGACCCTACATAAAATGAGCTTCCTTTCCCCTGAGTTGTAGGGCATTAGGATTCTATATTCTGTGGTTAAGACCTCACGAAGAATTGGAGTTGTCTATACTGCTGAAGTGTTCGTTAAATTAAGCAGACCAGGTGTTGGGTCCTTTGCATTTTCTGGGCCTGTTTACAAGTCTTTCTCCAACCTCCTCCTCTTAGGGAGAGCCCATGAGGATTGTTTATCGGATGCGGGGGCTGCTGGGCGATGCCACCGAGGAGTTTATCGAGTCCCTGGACTCCACCACAGGTACAGCCTCCCGCAGACGCTGCTGCACATCGGGTCTGAGGTTTGGGACCAGTGGCAGTTCACATTCTGAGGCTTCAGGGGTATTCGGAGCAGGTACTCTAGGAATTCTCTTCAGAAGTGGGGGCATTGTTTCTTCTTTGAGGAAGAATACAGTCATTTACAGCCTCGTTTGGATACCTCTGGTATTGAGGGTGGGTGGGAACTTAGGGAGGAAATGAAATTAGCACCAAAGAAGCTCAGGATTATTTATTTAGGGCTTTTTTTAAAGGTGGTTGTAGTGCTTATATTTTCACATATTTGAATAAGCAATTTTAATTAACTTGAAATTAAAAAAAAAGAGCCATCAGGAGCAAGACAGTGTAGTTTAATACCCGATACTGGCCCCCTTTATTGGAAAAGAGGAGCTGTCACCTGGACGAGGGCTGCGCTTTATTCCGGGCTTCACCTCCGTTTCCGCTTGGCTTTCCTTCTCTCTCAGATGAAGAAGAGGATGAAGAAGAAGTGTACAAGATGGCTGGTGTGATGGCCCAGTGTGGGGGCCTGGAGTGCATGCTTAACAGACTGGCAGGGATCAAAGATTTCAAGCAGGGACGCCATCTTCTAACGGTGAGTCGGAGGCAGCAAGACAGGACCAGCCCTCCTCTTCTGGAGGGGCCCCCGTGGACAGGCCGGCCGCTGCCATTTAACCCTAGGGGGCAGCATGGTGCCGTGGACCGGTGCCTGCCAGGGACCAACCTGGCCGTTGCCCGGGCCCTCCATGCCTCAGGGCCCTTCCCCCAGGGCTCTCTTCCTGGCCACTCCTCCGGAACACCAGTGTGAGAGCAAGCCTTCTGCTCGCTTCTGCAGTCCCCTGTGGACACCAGCGTCCAGCTGTCTGTCCACCCAGAACTGCACTTGTGGCAGTCATCCCTCACGTTCTCATTGTTGAAGTGGATTTTGTGAGTAACTAATTGGAAGGATTTTGTCTGGTCATCCATCCAGCTGTCTCGTGAGAAGCAGGCGATTCTAAAGGCACCTTGCATCTTGCACTATTATTTTCCGCCTCCAGGGGACGTGAGAATGTACATTAATTATTATACGCGTGCCTTAGATGAGATACCTGGTTCAGAGCTCCCGTGGGTCACGAGCTTTAGGATCTTTTTGTTTACTGTCAGTTCAGGGTCTGAGTTAGTACTGGAGTTTCGCCCAGGGCAACCAAGCATCGCCTATTCCACTAGGAATTGGTGTCACTGCCCTGTCTGAGAGGGGTAGAGACAGACCCAGCCCATGGGAGCTACTGCTGGAGAACTCTGCCGTCTAAGTGCCAGCCCGATAGGCGACCCCAGCCGCCGTGTCGTGTCGCCCTCAAGAAACCTCACCCTCCTGTGTATTTCAGGAGTGTCTGCTGGTGGTGGCACGGCCCCTCTGCCCTTCTTAGGGTATCTCTTTCCCGCTTGTCCCCACCCCTTCATCGTTGGGTGCTCTCACGGGTTCCGACTGGCTTCTCTTGTCAGGTGCTGCTGAAGTTGTTCAGTTACTGCGTGAAGGTGAAAGTCAACCGGCAGCAGCTGGTCAAGCTGGAGATGAACACCTTGAACGTCATGCTGGGGACCCTCAACCTGGTAGAGTGCGGGCTGCAGAAGCTGAGGGATAAGCAGGGGTGGGGGAAGACATCCCACCCTGCCCCAGATGATACGGATTGGTGACCTTTGCAAACGTGGCATCTGTCTGACCGATGGGCACAGAGGCTTGAATTATGCAGGCTGCCCCTTGTCCCCCTGCTGGCTCACCCCTGCTGCCGCCACAGCACACAGGAGCATCCTTGCTTCTTTCCTGAACTCAGAAGCAGGAGGAAGTTAGTCCCTGCAGCAGTCCTGACTGCACCCCAGTGGAAAATTGGTGCCATTCACCTTAGGGAGACCAGAAAGAAACCACACACACACGCAGTGACACACATACGCAGCGACGCCCGCACACACACACACACACACACACACACACACGGGGCAACCAGAAAGAAACCACACACACACCACACACACACACGCAGCAACACACACATTCACATGCACACACACACACACCCCCCCACACACACACAGCAACACACACATTCACATGCACACGCGCGCGCACACACACATACACACACACACACTTGGGGTGACCAGAAAGACACCACACACACCCGTAGCGACATACCCACACACACGCAGTGACACACACGCACGTGCACACACACACTTGGGGTGACCAGAAAGACACCACACACACACGCAGCGACACACGCGCACGCGCACACACGCACTTGGGGCGACCAGAAGGACACCACACACACACACACGCAGCGACGCGCGCACGCGCACACACACGCACTTGGGGCGACCAGAAGGACACCACACACACGCAGCGACACGCGTGCACGCGCACACACACGCACTTGGGGCGACCAGAAGGACACCACACACACGCAGCGACACGCGCGCACGCGCACGCACTTGGGGCGACCAGAAGGACACCACAACGTTGTCTCCACCGTCCTCAGAAACACACACTGTGTCTGTCTCCCCACGCATGCCCATGCACGCGCACACACATGCACACACATGCGTGCGAGGTGGGTGCACAGCTTGTCTGAGCACGAGGCCGTGAAGAGCGCCCTGGAGGAGGGGCCCCGTTAGCGGGGCGTGGCCGTGGCCGCTGCATGTGACTGGCCCCTCCCGCAGGCGCTGGTGGCGGAGCAGGAGAGCAAGGACAGTGGTGGTGCCGCGGTGGCCGAGCAGGTGCTGAGCATCATGGAGGTCATCCTGGACGAGTCCAACGCCGAGCCCCTGAGCGAGGACAAGGTGGGTGGGGCCGGTCTGTCCATCCACAGGCACCGTCTCGTTGCCAGCCACCGGCTTACCTGGGTCTAGCTGTGTCAGCCAGGAGCTATTGAACCTTCGCAGCTGGTAGGAATGGCAGCCATTCCTGATGGTGACGTCATTGCATCGAAGCCTGAAGTCCACGGATTCAGAGGAAACAAAGCGGCTGGTCCAGCTGATTGACAGGGGCCTTAGTGCAGTGCCTCATTTCACAGTTGAGGATGCTCCAGGCCTAGAGAAATGAAGTGAGCCGTTTGGTATCATACAGTTGGTATCATAATGTATAGTTAGACGCCTAGAACTCAGGTCTCCAACTCCCAGTTCAGTTTCTCTCCACTTGGTGCACCTGTACGTTCCCGTGGTCTTGTTGGTGCTGACGTTTTGGCTAGAGCTAGGACCAAATGAATACCAGGGAGCCTGCATTGTCTGGGGGAAGGGAAAGCCTGTGTTGGTGTATTTTGACCACCTGTATGGGAATATTTGACCACTAATAATAGAACCAGCGCTGAAACTTAGAAACCAATTTTTGAGGTGGAGCTCACACTGTTGATTATTCCCAGGAAGTGCTGAGACACTGCTCTTCTGAGGCTACTTCTGGGGGCTCTGATGGAAGTGGATAACCTTTCAGGGCCAGCTGTTGGCTGCAGCCAAAGTCCCGGCCGTATTAACAGGCCTTCCATCCTTTCTTCTTGTAGGGCAACCTCCTCCTGACGGGCGACAAAGATCAGCTTGTGATGCTGTTGGACCAGATCAACAGCACCTTCGTCCGCTCCAACCCTAGCGTGCTCCAGGGCCTGCTTCGCATCATCCCGTACCTTTCTTTCGGGGAGGTAGAGAAAATGCAGATCTTGGTGGAGCGGTTCAAACCCTACTGCAGCTTTGATAAGTACGTGGCTTAGATTCAGACAGCTAACTGAGAGTTGCCGGGAAAGCCCTGAACCAGTTCTGGGAGACTAAGGAAGAATCACCTGAGTTTCTGTTAGACTTTTGTGTACCAGTCTGGCCTTCTAGGGGATTGGCCTAACTGGGGAGGCAGAAAGTGAAAATATATTGTGTTAAAGCAGCAGCTGGTGAGGCAGAGAAGGCGAGCTGGTTGGAGGGACTCAGGTGTGTAAAAGCAGAGAACGGGAGAGAAGGTTGGGAATTCGGGGAGCGTGGCAGGGAAGAGGCAGCATGGCAGGAGGCAGGTGGGAAGGTCTTCTGTTAGGCTCAGGAGTTGGGGCTGTAGGGCTTCGAGGCCTGTGAGCCAGGAGGATGACATGATCGGCTTCTGTTACTCCTTTCGCACTCTGAGGGCCTTCGCTCTTTCCTCCAGGTATGATGAAGATCACAGTGGCGACGATAAGGTCTTCCTGGACTGCTTCTGTAAAATTGCAGCTGGCATCAAGAACAACAGTAATGGACATCAACTGAAGGACCTGATTCTGCAGAAGGGAATCACCCAGAGTGCCCTGGACTACATGAAAAAGCACATCCCCAGTGCCAAGAAGTAAGCAGCACGCCCACCTCCCCTCTCCTGCTTCCTTCTCTCCTCCGTCATCTGGGCATCCCTCAGCCTTCCTCGGGGTCGCCCTCTCCTTCTGGTGACCATGCAGCCCTTGGGGCTGTGGGAAAGGATGGCAGTTTGTTGGCTTGTATTTCAAGTACTCATTTCTTTTTTAAAGACTTTTTATTTGGCTGTGCTGGGTGTTAGCTGCAGTGTGCAAGATCTTTAGTTGCTGCATGTGGGATCTAGCTCCCTGACCAGGGGTCGAACCTGGGCTTCTGCTCGGGGAGCTTAGCGCCTTAGCCGCTGGCCCGTCAGGGAAGCCCCTCAGGCACTGACTTCTCCCTGGTTCTCAGCTGGGCTGGGTGGTCTGCTATGACTCTTGGGCCCCCTGCTCGGGGAGCTCAGTGTCTTAGCCGCTGGCCCGTCAGGGAAGCCCCTCAGGCACTTACTTCTCCCGGGTTCTCAGCTGGGCTGGGTGGTCTGCTGTGACTCCTGACGGTATGCTTAAGGTGTGGTCACGTCTAAACAAGCCAGAGTCACCGGCCGGTTTCTGGGCGGCCTTTGCCTCTCTGGCCTGCTCATGAGCCTCTCTCTGCTTTGCAGTCTGGATGCTGACGTCTGGAAAAAGTTTTTATCTCGCCCAGCCCTGCCGTTCATCTTGAGGCTTCTTCGGGGGCTGGCCATCCAGCACCCTGCCACCCAGGTGAGTGGCCAACATGCACGGGGCCTTATTCTGGAGCAGGACATGGCGTGTGAGGGAACCACACCCTCTCTGCTCATCTCCCACGACTGAGTGAAGGTGACCGCCTCGATTAGCCTTCAGCTGGGAACTGCCCTAATGTATGAGAGTCCCAGAGTAGATGGACTCTCAGAAGTCACCTGGCTCATCTCTCTGTGTGCAGAGAAGATTAAGTTACATTTGTGTTTTCCTCATTCAGCTCATTCTTACGTGGGCCTTCGTTACCTCCTGGCTCAGCTGAGCAGCGTTTGTGAGGGTGTGGCTGGCCAGGGGGGTGAAAGCTGACTCCTGGCCACAGCCCCCGGGACGTCTGTAACACCATCACCGCCAGCTTCTGCTCTGTGCTGGCAGCCAGAAGCTCGGTTCGTAGGGAGGCGCACCCTGTGCGCCGTGTTGCTCATTCCTGATAGTCACTGGGTCGAGATACCTGTTACTCTCACAGATAGTAATTGACCCAGACAGGTGGCCAGTCTGGATCACTTTAGTTAGCCTATTATTTTGAGATAACTAGATTCAGGTGCAGTTGTTGAGAACTATCAGAGACGTCACGTGCCGCCTCTACTTAGCTTCTCTCAGTACCGCATCTTGCAAAACCGTAGCAAGTCGTCACAGCCCGGGCGTCGGCGTCCACGCCGCCACCGCAGGGCTCCCTCCTGTGGCCCTTCCCAGCCGCACCCACCTCTCCGGGCAGCCGCCGGCCTGGCCCCCATCTCCCTAGATCTGTCCTGTCTAGAATGCTGAGCACAGAGCGGGATTAAGCAGCGTGTGGCTTTGGCCTTTGTCACTCAGCACAGCTGTCTGGCGTTCATCCTGACTGCCGTGTGTGCCAGGGGTCTGTTGCTTCTCGTTACTGAGTAGTCCCCGGTGCGGACGCCCCGTGACCTGTTTACCCGTCACCAACTAAAGGGTCGTTGCCATTTTGAGGCAATTGTGAATACAGTGGGCTGGCTTCATGTGCAGGCTTTCGTGTGAGTAAGTGTTCATTTCTCTGGGTTAAGTGCCCAGGACTGCAGCTCCATCGGCTTGCGTAGCGGTTGCATTATTTTATTCTACAGGTAGCTGCCAGACTGTTGTCTGGAGGGGCTGCGCTGCTCTGCCCGCCCCTCGGCAGGGTCTCAGCGGCCCTGCTCTATCGATCCTCGCCAGCATCTGGGGCTGCACTGCTCTTTGTTTCAGCCATGCCGACAGACGGAGGGCGGCGTATCATGATCTAATCTGTGTTTCTCTGGCGGCTGGTGATGCTCCCTGCGCGTCTTTCCAGGCCTCCATCCATCTTCAGGACGAGCATTTCCGTATTTTTGCCCCGCTTCTAGTAGCAGCGTCTGTTTTTTGTTGTTGGGTTTTGAGAGTCCTCAGGGCTGCCTTTTTGTTGTGTTGTTTCCACATTCTCATTTAGTGATGTTTTCTGAAAACTCATTCTAAAAATGTGGTTAATTGGCCACAACAAAGATCTTCCATACGTCTCGCTCAAATAGTCATTGGTTTCAACTTTTCTTCAGTTCAGTAGTAATAGTCATAATCAGTGCATCTTTATGGATAATTCTTCCTGCATAATCGTTTCCACCGTTTTCCTCGCATCTTTGTAGCATCGTTATTTTGAATGTGGATAAATCAAGGGATAGAATTGTAATTTGACCAGTGGCAACACGTTGACTTGGGAACTCTGGTCAGTGGGTTCCAGGCTTATTCTTAAGTTACTAATTGGATTCTTTTTTAAAGTAAGGCTTCATCTAGGTAGATGCTTGGCATTCCTGCTCTTGACCACTCACTTTTCTTCCACCACGAGTGTGTGTAGTGCCTGTCATGTACCTGAGCTGTGCTAGGCTGAAGCAGTGTTAGCAAAAGAAACATTCCCTGTGTGAGTCCTCCAGAGCTTGCTCTCTGGTGGAAGATAGAGCCCAGGACATAGGGTATCAGAGCAAATACCGGTATCAGAGGTAAATATGTAGTGGGGAAGGGGTCAAAGGAAAGGGGATTTCTAAGAGGAGAATATAATGCCTGCAAAGGCTCAGAGGTGAGAGAGCTAGAAACGTTCCAGGAACTGAGAGCAGTTCCAGTTGGGGGAGGCCTGGCAAGAGTTGGCGCTGGAGACATCAGCGTGGGTCCACATCGCGTTCCCCAAGGAGAGCAGTGTGTGGTGCCTCCCAAGGGTGGTGCCCCTGGCTGTTCCCTGGAGGACGAATGGCAGGGCGGTGATGTGGGGGCGGGAAGGACAGTTTATCAGAGGCTGGATGAGAGCCCCTGGCGGCTGAGCTCCGGTTAGTGAGGTGGACAGTGAATGGATTCCACGGAGATCTGGGGGGCAGAGTAAATGGGGTTTGGAGATTGACTGCATGTGGGCAGTGAAGCAGCTGGGTGAATCAGGAACTCTGCTCAGTGTCTGGACTGGGCAGCGGGGGGTGGGGGTGCCATTGAAATTGACGAGAACTCTGGGGTTTGGAAGCGAGTGAAGGGAGGGGAGTCCGTGACGCTGGATTATTAGTGTGCGGTCTGCCCTCCTGACCAGAGTGTAAGCTTCAGGCGGGCAGGGGCATCGCGTGCGTGGGTGTGCACGCACACTTGCACAGCAGACAGCCCGCATGTACCATTCAGTAGGCTGTTCAGCTACGAGCTCAGCCTTCAGAGTTGTTGAGACATGAGCTAACGTCGTTGTGCTGAAGAACAAAGTGGACACGTGCGTACCTGCTGTGAAGCTCGATTGATGAGCTAGTGACTCGAGTGGATTGCTGAACTTCCATGTCACAGGTTGACTTAGATTTCAGTTGAGTGTCGGCTCTGTAGTGATTGGTGACCTGGGGAGTGCCAAGGCCTCACAGCGAGCAGACCCGTCTGCCCTTGGCGGGGCGACGCGCTCACACCCCTGTGGGGAGTGGGCTGCTGCCGCGTAGCAGCTGCCAGCGTTGTTAAGCCCGGGGTCTTTCGGTTTGCGTTTGTTTCTAGGCTCTTTCTCTTTCCTACTCCCACGTGTGCTTGTGCGTCTGGAATACTCCAGTTGAGAAAACGCCTGTGCTCCTGGGTTTGGTGGGCCTGGGGGCCCGGATGCAGCACGCAGCACAGCCCCCGTCAGCGGCGGGGCCAGCCCTCCTTGGTGCGGTTGCTGAGTTCACCGCTGAGGCCTTGTCAGATGCCGCTTCTCTGGAGCGTCTGACCTGAGCCCCGTTCACGTTTGCTGTGCTGGGTGCTTTACCTGATTTAGTCGTCACAGCGACCCTGGCCTGCCCCCATTTTGTAGGTGGGGGTATCGAGGACTGCAGAGCGTGGTGACTGCTCGGGTCGGTGGCAGAGTCTAGCCTCCATGTCCAAATCTCTCGAAGCGTAAGATCAAAGGATCCGATGGAAACCAAGCAGACGGCGTGAGACTGAGCACATCGTGCTTGTTCTTCTCCAACCTTGAAGCTCCTGAGGAGAACACTTGCCTGTGTACTTGGCCGTCAGCTCTCTGGTCCTGTCTTGGCAGGTTCTGATTGGAACCGACTCCATCACAAGCCTGCACAAACTGGAGCAGGTGTCCAGCGACGAGGGCATCGGGACCCTGGCCGAGAACCTGCTGGAGGCGTTGCGGGAGCACCCGGATGTGAATAGGAAGATCGACGCGGCCCGCAGGGAGACCCGGGCCGAGAAGAAGCGCCTGGCCATGGCCATGCGGCAGAAGGCGCTGGGCACGCTGGGCATGACGGTACCGCGCGCCCGGGCCCCGCCTGTTGACGGGGGCTCTAGGAGCCGGGGTTGGGTGTGCTGAAGATGCGGCTGGGGGGTGGGGCGCCGTGCCGGACGCTTTGCTTAGAGATGTGGCTCTCAGTGCTCTGCACTGTGCTGCAGAGGCCAGACGGCTCAGATTTACAGCGACTTTAGAGACGGGGATGGCCGTTGTAAGATGTGGTGTAAGCCCCCGTGCGGGTCTGTGAGGTTGACATTGTACCCATTTTTCAGATGAACTCGTTGGGGCTGAGAGGTGCAGTAAGCAGGCCAAGGCTCATAGCTAATACGCGGCTGGTGGGCGTTTGAACCCAGGTCTGGGTGACACAGGGGCTCTGGGCTCTCCTCACTGCCCCCTTGGAGGAGGCTGCAACCCTGTGAGGCTGTCTCCAGCCGGCGAATTCTGTCAGCAGATTTAAAACTCTCGTGGGAACAGTAAATGAATCATGCGCTGCAGCCCTCAGCAGCCGAGGCCTGGTCTTGCTGGCACAAAGAGGGGGCCTTTTTGGTGGCAGGCGGCCACTGGCTAGGGTTCCAGCCGGATGGTTTCCTCTGCTTCCCTGGTTCCTGTGGGGAGAGAAGAGCAGGCGGATCTGGGTTTGCACCCTCATTAGAAGCCACGCGAAGAGGTTTCCTTTCAGTACAGCTGTCCTTTCCCCGTATATGGAGGGTCAGCGTGTGCCCGCGTGTCCTGGGCCCGTGGGGAGGGTGGGCGGCAGCCCTGTCTGACCCGCCCCCTGGGCCCCCCTTGCAGACCAACGAGAAGGGCCAGGTGGTGACGAAGACGGCACTGCTGAAGCAGATGGAGGAGCTGATCGAGGAGCCTGGCCTCACATGCTGCATCTGCAGGGAGGGCTACAAGTTCCAGGTGTGCTGCCGGGCCCCGCCGGGGCTCACGCCTGAGGACCAGCCGTCCTCTTCAGAGGCGGCAGGCAGACTGATCTGAACCGTCCGCAGCAGCACCGCTCATTGAGTCAGGCCCTGTGCCCAGAGCCTTTATGTCAGCTGAGTAACTTTATCTTTAAACGTGTAATGAAGAGCCCTCATCTGTGGATGAGAAAACAGTACCCGTAGCAAAGGCAGAGTTCTAGGCCAGTTCAGAGCCGGGGCTGTTAAAAGACACCATGCTGCCCCTGTTCAGGTAACCTGGCAAGAAGGTCAGGACCTCAGCTTTCTCGGCGCCACCAGACTCGCTTTACCGCCCGGGAGCAGAGCAGCAGGTGGCCAGTTTGCTGCCCTGAGGCCTCAGGGGTGCCCTTTTCCTCTCCAGCTCGAGTTGACTTCCTCGCTCCCCAGCCTGCTGACTGGCAGGCAGCCAGGGCTCAAGGCCCGTAAGTCCCGGGGTGACACAGGCTCCGTGGGGCTTTCTGGTCAGTTTTGAAAAACAAGCGACTTACCAGGAAGGGAGGTGAATGCAGCAAAAAGGAAAGGACGCTCCGTGTTGCCTTTCTGCCTCTCTGTCCGCACAGCACCCACCTTATTTCGGTCACTCCCCACAGCCCTCATCTCACCGGGGCAGTGCCCCGCCGAGTGCTGACCAAGTGACTGCAGGGCTGACTGTCCCATGCTAGTGAGCGCAGCCCCTCGTAGGCATACAGCCCCGGGGTTCCCTCTGCTCTGCTTCCCCTCCTTCCAGAGCCTGCCGTGGAGCTTCTCACCTCTCTTCCTCTTTCCTTGTCCTTGCAGCCCACTAAGGTCCTGGGCATTTACACCTTCACCAAGCGGGTGGCCTTGGAAGAGATGGAGAACAAGCCCCGGAAGCAGCAGGGCTACAGCACCGTGTCCCACTTCAACATCGTGCATTACGATTGCCACCTGGCGGCCGTCAGGTGGGCCTGCTCCCTGGGGGACAGCCCCCACAGGCCCCCCCACGTGTACTTCTTCCCAGACCTGGGGCCTTCACGCAGCAGGCAGCTTGCGGGAGGCCCCGGCCTGGGAGGGGCTGGGGCTGCCAGCCCTGAAGTTTTAATTCTGTTCCTTAGGCTTTGGGAAGTAGGGTGTCCCGCCTTTAGCCTTATAGGCCCCAGAACCATTCCTGGGAAAATGCACTTGACTTTTGGCCCAGGGCTGGTGAGAGCAGGCTTGCCTACCGGAGGCTGTGGGGCCGGCATTCACCATCTTGTGGTCACAAGTGGCTGCTCCTTTGCAGAGTCGGTAGTCACTTGTCCCTGCTCTCCTCCCAATCCAGGCTGGCTCGAGGCCGGGAAGAGTGGGAAAGCGCCGCCCTGCAGAACGCCAACACCAAGTGCAACGGGCTCCTTCCAGTCTGGGGGCCCCACGTCCCCGAGTCAGCTTTTGCCACCTGCCTGGCGAGGTGAGTGTGGAGCATGGGGCGTGGTCGGAAAGAGGAGGTCGGGACCTCCCTGGTGGTCCAGTGGTTACGGTCTGTGCTTTCACTGCCAAGGGCACAGGTTCAGTCCCTGGTTGGGGTACAGAGATCCCACACGCTGTGTGGTGTGGCCAAAAAAAGGTGGAGGGGGTTTCCCAGGAGATGGAGAAAGATCAGCCATCAGCTCAGCCCTGTCATCGGAGACCCACGTCCATCCTTACTTGCTCACGGGAGCTGCCTGGAGCAGGGGTGACTCTGCTGGGAGGACCCTGCATCCTCAGCGCTTGGGCCCCGGGAGGAATCTCTGGTTTTCTGCTGCCTGCCCTTCTTTCCTGATCTTAGGACTCAAGACACAGGATCCCTGACTTGATCCTCGAGGCCAGAATTTCCCAGAGTTGACTTCCGTTCCTCTGAGGTTTAAATAATGAAAATAGCTTAACAGCTCGGGGAACATTGGTCTCCTTTCAAAGCTGCTCTTGTCCTAAAATCCAGAGTGGAGCAGCAGAGCCCTCTTTGAGGTCCTCGTCCCTTAAACAGGTGCCTAGGACAGTGGTGCGCATCCTGAGTCCTGTTGTTGAGCTCAGGGACCAGGCACTCGGCAGTGATGATGATGCAGGTCCCACTGGGCCACATTGAGCTGCTGTCCGTGTGTCAGAAACCCAGGCCCAGAGCTGGTCGGGCAGAGCCCAGGGAGGTGGTGAGGTGCATTAATGCAGAGAAGCCTTTTTTCTTCTTCATGGAGGTTCTTCATGGATGATCCTTATGGATAGATCACCTTGGCAGGGTGGATAAGCCGTACTTTGCTTCTTCCGAAATGTACTTCCAGTTGTGGGCACAGTACGTTCTGTGACGTTAGTCTATCAAGGAGTGGGTCCCCAGACCAGTGCGTTCTCATCACAGCTTGGAGAACGTCTCATTTAGTGAGAGCAGAAATGAAAGGGCGCCGTGCTCGTGC
Source organism: Ovis canadensis (assembly GCF_042477335.2). Classification (NCBI taxonomy): domain Eukaryota; kingdom Metazoa; phylum Chordata; class Mammalia; order Artiodactyla; family Bovidae; genus Ovis; species Ovis canadensis. The sequence continues at coordinate 252,867,461 of NC_091246.1, forward strand.
CCCAGCCCTGCCCCGTTCTCTACTCTCCCTGTTGTTCCCTGTCCGTCGCGTAACCTTTGCACCCATCCGGCCAGCGGGGGCTCTGCCTTCCCAGCGGGTCTTCGCCGTGAAGCTGGCTTCCACTTCGCCCTCTGTCCCCTTCTCCCAGGCACAACACTTACCTCCAGGAGTGCACGGGCCAGCGGGAGCCCACGTACCAGCTCAACATCCATGACATCAAGCTGCTCTTCTTGCGCTTTGCCATGGAGCAGTCCTTCAGCGCGGACACGGGCGGGGGCGGCCGGGAGAGCAACATCCACCTGATCCCGTACATCGTGCACACCGTGCTCTACGTGCTGAACACGTGCGTACCCGGCCCGGGCCCTGGTGCGCCGGAGTCTGTTCCAGAACTAGCGCTGGACCCCAGGCAGCTTTATTGAAGTAGGAACGTTTGCCTCTTTGGAGTCACTCAGGAGGAAGTGGTAGACACAGCTTTCTCCAGAGCAGTCTCAAATCCCGCCGAGGGCCGCATCCTAGGATTGGCCTTGGGCCAGAGCGGGAGCAGGGAGCGGGAGAGGCCAGACTGTCAAAGCTTCTGCTTCAGCATAGCCCCAGCTTGCAAGACTGTTCCCTTGGGTGGGGGGCCCTGGGTCAGGGCCAGAGCAGACAGGCTGTTCCCGGTGAGGTGTCGCGGCTGGAGGGCAGGACCATGGGCTGGTATCCGTAAGTGCAGACTGGACTTGCTGCCCGTTTCCAGTGAGTGAGGCTCTGGCGACTGTGCGGGGAGAGGGCTTGTTTATCTGGGGAGGTCGGCTGAGGAGAAAGGTAGCCCAGGAAGTAACCCAGGTGCCCTCCCCCGTGTGTATACTGGGAGCAGTTAGGTATCCCTGGGAGGGCAGAGAGTGGTCAGTCGTTCTGTCTTGCTTTCAGAAGCCAGCTGAGAGATGGAATGTGCTCAGCTCCTCGATTAGACTGACATGGTTTCACGCCTTTGGGCCCCGTCTTCTAGTGAGAGTCTCCCGTCCATGGGGCAGGTGCTGACAGGTGGGGGGCTGAGTCCAGCCCACCCGCGGCAGCTGCACTCAGTTTAGGCAGCAGAGCCATTGTGCTCTCGCCCTTCCTGGTCTCCAGCAGAGTGATCTTCTCCTTCCCTCCCATTTCCCCGTGAGGTAGAAGGCTGCTCTGGAGACGGCATTGTTAGAGAGGCGCTGGCGGCTCTCCACCCATCATGACCTCAGCCGCTCAGCTGTTTAGACCGAGGAACCAGCCTGTGTTGTTGACAGCCTGAGCGTTCCCACCGCCCTCGTGGTGCCTCGGGCCCGAGCAGTGCTCCCTGCCCGGGCCGTGGGCCTCTGAGGGGCCCTTGTCTCTTCTTGGCAGCCATGAGGTGGCAGGGGCTGCCCCGTTCTCTGGGGAGGCCGCGTGCTTTGCCTGGTGGAACAGAGCCCGTGGCCTCAGGCGTCTCTGCATGTCCCACGCCAGATGCACGTAACTCATGCTCCGGCCCCTTAGCTGGGGACAGGGTGCCCTGTGTCCCGTTGTCTCGGTTACTGAGGGCTGAGCCGGCAGCCACACGGAGAGGTCTTGCTGCCTTCCTTCACCGGCTCACGGCGTGTGAGCTTGGTCAGGGGGGCTGGTTGGACAGGGTTCACCACCTTTGTATATGAAGGCGAGCGTGTCGCACGCACCACGAGCCGGTGGAGTTGAGCGGGCCCTGCAGTGGCACGAAGCTTCTGGTTCCCGATTCTGAGTCTGGTGGCCCCACCTGTCCCACCACGTTCCATCCGTGGAGCGGAAGAGGGCGTGCTGTCCCCGCCCCATGCAGTGTCCGCCAGTACCATCTGCAGACCTGGTGGCCTTGCATGCGTGCCCACTAGCGTGGTGGTTCTGTTTCTCTCCACAAAGTTAGGCCAGGGTGGCAAGCACTCCGGGTGTGAGAGCTCCATCCCGCTCGAAAGGGGAGAGTGGCCTCCCAGGGCCCACCAGTGGGTTGCAGAAGCTTCCTGGCCGAGAGAGTGGGGATCCACGCTGGGGAGGCCGGGCCAGGCGGCCTGGTCAGAGACCGGTCCCTCCCTTAACACGAGGTGGTAGCTGTCCCCCGGGTTGTCGCGAGGATCAAACGCGATAATCTCCGCATGCACCTGGTGGTGAGGTTGATGATCACCATTGCTACTGCAGTTCAGACAGGCACCGGAGCGAGAGGCAGGGCTCGCTGGAAGAATCTAGTCTAACGAAGGAGACGGGGCAGGAGAGCCTTAAGAGAGCGAACCAGAGCAGCCTAGGAGAGACGCCGGGGGCAAATGCCGATTGCACAGTTAGCTGTGCTGAGACTCGTGGGGTCGGGGGCTGTGGGCTGTGAGCTCAGTCAGAGACTCCAAACCGGTGACTTGAGTCACGTCACCTCACCCCCCAGGCCTTCAGATACCCTGGTAAAGAGGTGCTGGCTGTCACCTTCCAGGGTCATCAGAACACTGAGATGGTAGAGGGTTTGTGAAGGTGCTGGTCACATGCATATTGGAGTTGTGTGGAGCTGGACTGGAGGTGGGGGCAAGGAGGATGCTGCTGTGCAGGACTTGAGGGGCGGGCTGCTCTGCTTGGAGAGGGGTGGGAGGGGCCGCCCGTTCAGGAAGCTTCCCAGCGGGACGCCGAGCGCACCACCCTCGCCCCTCCTGCGGCTCGGGCCTGCGTCTGCCCCGCTCTCAGGGTGTCCCTTTTCTTCCAGAACCCGAGCAACGTCCCGAGAGGAGAAGAACCTCCAGGGCTTTCTGGAGCAGCCCAAGGAGAAGTGGGTGGAGAGTGCCTTCGAAGTGGACGGGCCCCACTATTTCACCGTCCTGGCCCTGCACGTCCTGCCCCCAGAGAAGTGGCGAGCTGTCCGTGTGGAAATCCTGCGGAGGCTGCTGGTGACCTCTCAGGCCCGGGCAGTGTCTCCAGGCGGAGCCACCAGGTTGGTACTCGCTTTGGGAAGCATCTGCTTGGGAGATTGTTGCCTGGGCTCTGAAACCCATTCTGGAGGAATGTCAGGTGCTGAGAGGAGGCAGCTCGTTAGCCTTTGGTTGACCCTGACCCCTGTCAGACTGTCTCACCGAGAGTCTCGGCCTGATGGCAGGCAGGTGCCGGCTGCCTCTGGGGCAGGTGTTCAGCCTCTAGAAGTGGAGCTGGGCTCACCTCTGGGAAATTCCTCAGGGAGGAAGCCAGCCAGGCACCACGTGAAGCCTCTCAGGAGAAGAGTTCGGGCCGGCGGGCGGCTGGGACAGGCAGCCCGGTTTTCTGCAGCTTGCCATTCCTGGCTTGAACTAGCCAAGCCTCAGGGCCGCGTTCGGGGAGCTTCTTTTCTGACATTGAGAACGTGCCATCTCTCTCCTTGCTCACAGTCCTCTCCCATCTCCCCTGCCCTGCCCACGAGCCTGTCCTCTGTCTCTGCTACTGGACACCTCTCGAAGAAGGGGGGCATTTCAGGAAGGAAGCGGTCTTCATTTTCCTGACCCTGTGCTGTGATTTGGGTCATCAGGGAGGTGTCTTGAGGGAAACAGCTGCAAATGCTAACAGGGATTGTTGGGCCTGCATGGATTGCCGCACGCCAAGGGGGCCCCCTGACACGGCGCTCGGCCCGGGGTGGCCCCAGCCATCTGCACACTCAGGCTGCAGAGCAGGGTGTGGGTTGGTGGCTTGCTTCTGCCCTTTGAAGGAAACCTGCTTCGCTTTGGGGAGTATCTAGGCTTCAGGGGGACATTTCCAACAGGGCATAGAGGAGGAGCTTTTAGGCCCCAGTGGCGACACACCGAGTAGAAACAGCCATGGGCCTGAGTTTGCGTACCTGGTGTCTCCACCTCCGTCAGGTCCGATTCATCACATCGCTAGCTGTGGGCACCTCAGGGCCCAGAGGGCACCTTGGAGCTCTGCTGGTGGATCCAGCCTGCCCCGGCCTCTGTCAGAGTCCTGCCCAGCCCCTGCACCCATTCCAGACCAAGCACTTCCCAGGGTTTCCCAAGAGCCCGAAGCATTAATAGTTAGCTCGCTTTGTTGTTGTTCAAGGATCACTCAGGAATCCTAGCCCGTAGTTTGCTCCTAGGAATCAGAAAGTTAGATGTGGGAGGTACTGAGTTGTGGATAAGCAGGCTCGGCCTGCGTCCATAGCGCAGAGTGGCCGTTCACTGGGCACAGGCCCTCGGTGACAGGTGTGAAATTCAAGCCCATAGGAGCTGTGCAGCTTTCACTTAGGAGACTAGAATTCATTACGTCCCAGGCAGTTAAGGAAAAGCCGATTTGGTCACAGCTTAATTAGGAAATCCAGTGTGAGCTGGCTCATGAGTTGCCATTTTCTCTGTAGCAGTTTAGTCACCTTCACTAATGAGCCTTAAATAATTAAGTCAGGCAGGGCCACCCCGGATTCCTGCCACCGAAGCAGAAGAGCAGCACAGGCAGGGCGTGGGGGCGTGAGCGGGGTGGCGGGGCCGCAGGACTCCCCCAAGAGGGCTCGAGGGCCCCTGGAGGGCGGGGCAGTGCTGCCCAGTGGCTTCATGCTGAGTCCATTGTGGAGGGAGGCGGCAGATACACAGAATCTGGGAATTTGCATGAAGCTGCTTTCTCCTGAGGGTTTCACATTCAGGAAAGAGAGTCTTCTGCGAGTGTTTAAGCCTGGGACGCTCCTAGACGTCCGTCAGAGCCTCCCCTGTTGCCGTCTGCCAGCACGCAGACCTGTGGGGAGAGAGCTCTTGCCCTGCCTCCAGGCCCACCCCGCAGCAGGCCTCCCTTTAGACCCGGCGTGTGCAGGCCCTGTGGGAGGGGAGGAGGTGGGCGCTCTGGAGACGCTGAGGGTGGCGGGGGTACAGGTAGCGTGCTTTAGCAAGCAGAGCCGTCTGCCACGGCTCTTTTACTCTGGTTAACAGCTGAAGCATTTCCTGAGTGTAGGTGTGGCTGGCCGTCCTGTGCCGGTTAGTCCCTGCTCGCGAGGCCCGCATGGACGGTGTGCGTTCAGCCTCTTAAATGAGTAACGCCTGTGCTTGCTGTATGAGCCCAGCATTTATAAACACCTGTGCGTATAAACACCTGCACGCACACACATTCTAGTACTAAGTCTGGTCCCTTTGGCTGCAGGCTCTGTTTCAAGGGGTAGAATCCCCATGACAAGGGTTTCTCTGAGGGTTTCTCTAGCCTTTCCAGACAACACCTACCCTAGATCTTGGGTCGTAGACACCGAACCCTGGCACCGGCACCTCACCCCCTGTGCAGAGAGGACTGGCCTTCCTGGGCTTCACGGTGGCTGTGCCTTCTGGAACCATCCTGAGGCCCAGAGCGTCTGCCGAGGAGGTGGTGACAGTGCTGCCACAGCAGCCCCGGGCCTTCCTGGCTGGCCTCTAAGCCTGAACTGAATCACTGGATTGGGTGACAGCGATGCAGCTCGGGAGCCCAGGGGCGTGGCGAGCAGCTCGGGAGCACGCTGGGATTTAGGGGGTGTCGGGTGTTTGCAGCTCCCTTCCCAGGCATCACTGCTGCTCAAAACCAGCTTTCCCCCAGCCTCTGTTTTTCAACACGGCACGTGGTTGACAAGTTACTGTGTGTGGCTAGTTGAGGCAAAATTCTCCTGGTGGGAACGTAAGGACTGAGGCGGAGCCTTTGTTTCTTCCCTCACTTGCTCGATCCCGTCAAGTTTGAGTGTGTGTGTGGGGCTGAACCCGGGGAAGCGTGGGCTCCGCCTCGTCTCTTGGGGGCAGTAGCCTGTTGGCCGCCGTGCTGCAGCCCCTCTCCCCTTGTCCCCCTCTCCCCGACTCGGCAGGGTCACGGCTGAGGTGCCGTGCACGGGGCATCTTGTGAGGTGAATGAGTCACGGGCCCCAGCGCCTCAGGAGCTCTGGCCCCGGCTACTTTCCTTCGAGAAGATGGCTGAGGGGGCTGGACTGAGGGGGCATGACCCCCAGGGTCCTGCCCTGCTCGCAGAGCGCTGGGCTCTCTCCTTGCGAGTCTCCTCCCGGGTCTGAGACTCGACTCTCTTCCAGGCTGACAGACAAGGCATTGAAGGACTACTCAGCGTATCGCTCTTCCCTTCTCTTTTGGGCCCTCGTCGATCTCATTTACAACATGTTTAAGGTAAGGCGGCCCCTGGGAGCCTGGCTGGGCTTGGCAGGCACGTGGACGTCTGCGTGGCGGCTCTGGCCCTGCCTTGGCACCGGCTCCGCTAGCTCCCCCGAGAAGTAGGCTGCGCCCGCCCGACGTGGGGAGGGTCTGCAGTGGCCTAGACCCCGCTCGTGACTGCGCTCGTCTCCACGGCCATTCCGCTCCTGCGGCCCCGTCTGCTGCTGCTGCAGATCCTCTTCTTCAGACAGGTGCCCCCGCCCCCACCGTCACCCCCATCGCCACCGTGTAGTGGTTGCTGTCGTCCCTTTCTTGGACCAAGTCCATTGCCTGGTATGGGTGTGACTTATTCCAGCCCAGCTTATATTAGCTTGGCCAGAAAGTTTGTTCCGTGAGATAGTGCGGAAAAGCCCGCATGAACTTTCGGTCAACCTCATAATGGGGTCCCTCCCCTCTGCCTTGAGAGAGGGGGTTTATGGCTGGCTCCTTCCATCCTCTGAGGGAAACAGCTCGGTTAAAGCGTGCTGGCAAGCCCCTCTGCTGGGGACGCGCAGGTGTGAGAGGAGAGAGCGTGTGCCTGTCGCGGCTCATAGGTTCCCAGGACTCCTGCCTCAGGGGGCTGCGAGAGGAGTGGCCGGAAGCGGTGTTGCTCCTGGAAGCAGAATGCATCCCCTAGGGAGAACGTGGGTATGGCGGGAGGACGCGCTTCCTCCCTCCTCGCCTGGGGCCCCGCTGACCGCCCGGCCCGTCTCCTGCTGCTGCTTGTAGAAGGTGCCGACCAGCAACACGGAGGGAGGCTGGTCCTGCTCTCTGGCCGAGTACATCCGCCACAACGACATGCCCATCCACGAGGCGGCCGACAAGGCCCTGAAGGCCTTCCAGGAGGAGTTCATGCCGGTGGAGACCTTCTCGGAGTTCCTCGACGCCGCCGGTCAGTGTCAAGGGTTTTCATCTTCACAGACCGTGGTGGGGGGCTGGCCGTCGCTTTCATCTTCATACGCGGGGAAAACAGGCGAGAAGCAGCCTGTGGGCCACCACCACGAGGTCCGGGAGAGGTGTCTACCTGCCAGGCCACCGGCTAACAAGGTGCAGCCGTGACGTGGGGCTCAGTTCAGCCCAGGCACTGTGTTCATCGCACATGTGCTTCCCCAGTACGCAGGGCAGCCGGTGTGAGGTGGAGCCGTGGTTACCCCATTTTACAGGTGGGATAACGGAGGCTTTGATGGTTGAACAGGTTCCCAGTGGGAATGCCTGGAAAAGTCACTAGAGCCCCTTTGGCTTCCTGACTGTTTACAGCAGTTCACAGAATTAACATGGAGCCTGCCTGTCTTCCTCCTGCCTCTTGGGGATCCAGACATCATGTGTCACAGCTGCCCCCTGGGGAGGTGTGGGCGATACCAACTCTGATTCCTAAGATCAGTAGTATGGAAGGAGAGCAGAGAGCGTCTCTGCTCGTAGGCGCAGGGCAGCACCGTGACCTGCCATCCCACGAGATGTCCTCAGACAGGTCCTCACCCCGCTGGGAAAACTGAAGTGCAGTGTTGTCTCCGGTGTACAGGTTCTGTGGGCAACAAACCTGCCATCCTAATTGCAAGCATTAAAACTTGTCTGATTTCCTGACGCAGCAGGTGACAGGAGGAGGAGGGGCCTTGGGCTGGTGCTGAGGAAACCCACCTGGAATGAAGGCCCCGCGCCCCCTGAGGCTGTGGGCACGGCCGGCCTTTGTACAGTGGGGCTCCCTGAGCCAGAGCGCAGGGCTGTGCCTGCCTCACTCCTGTGAGCTGGTTCCCTTTCTGCCTGGCATTTATAATGGGAATCTTGTCAAGTGTAAGAGCCGGAAAAACATCTGCCCGCGCTGCCCTGTCGCGCGCAGGCCTCCGCCGGCATTCGCCAGGCTGTCTTCCGGGAGGGAAACGCTCGAGCGTTGGAGGGTGCTCTGTGGGAATCCCTCTCTCCGCCCGCATGCAGTTCCCCCCGCCCTGGCCCGCCTTCCGGGTCGCCCGTCTGTCGAAGTGGCCCTGGGAGAGCCCTGCTGGGCGCGCCTCTGCGGGTCTGCTGCCCCCCAGTCGTCTGGTCACCAGGGCTTGGCGCTGCTCGCCTCCATTTCTTTGTTAACTTCACGCGATGCTCTCAGGAGAGTCTTTTCAGCCTAGATACTTCACCTTGGCTGCACTTTCGCTCTTCGTCGGGAATCAGCCCTGACCGAGAGCAGGTGGCCTTGTGTCTGTGTCCTTAGGACCCAGCGCCGTGCCTGTTGTCCAGGGGTCTGGGGAGCATCTGCAGAATGGCAGCATGAATGGCAATCTGAGCCAGAGGAGGAGGGGGTGGACACGGGAAGGAGGGGCTTCGTGTCAGCCCTGGGCAGGGAGAGCAAGGCCCGGTTAGGCGGGGCGGGAGCCTCTGCCCCTTCCACTCGGAGCGCAGGCATTCACAGCCCAGCTTTATTGCTGTGTTCAAACTGGTAGAAAATTTCAGAACATCAGACACACCCTCTTCAAACGCAAGGACAGAAACACCTTCCAAAACCAACAAGAACCGGTGGGAGCCGCTCTCCTCCCATTTGCAGGGCTGCTGGGAGACACTCCTGTCTGAGCGTGGCCAGGCCCGTGGGTTGACAGCCCATGGTGGTCAAATGTGAACCTTGTTTGTGAGGGACAGGCAGGGCTGCAGGGGGCCCGATGCTGTGCCCACGGCGCTTTCCTGAAGTGGCCTTGTCTGACCCCTGGCCCCTCCTCTGGTGGTGGAGGGGACGGAGCTCCTGAGCTCTGGCCTCTGCACCAGGCCCTGGACCCAGGCTTGAGTCCCACCCCCGAGGCAGTGGGGTTGGCCTTTCTTGGCCCCCAGTCCCGCTGAGAGATGCTGAAGGCTGCAGACACGCTCTCCTGAGACCCCTCCGTCGTGCGCCGCGTCACAGTGGACTTGCAGGTTCCCTGCAGGGCCCAGGGACCCAGCTTTAGCATCTCCACTCTTGGGAGATCACGAGCTTGGTGCCCCTGACCAGCGAGCGAGAGTTTGCTTGGTGACTGTCTCCCGGTGTCTCTGGGCTCCGGTGAGCAGTCGGTCGGCGCTCTCGTCGAAGGACCGTGTGTTCTCCACAAGGATGCGGCCGCCGTGACGGGCTGGGCTGTGCGTGCCACGGCTAAGCAGCCCCCGCCTGTTTTCCAGGTCTCTTGTCAGAAGTCACGGATGCAGAGAGCTTCCTGAAGGACCTGTTGAACTCAGTGCCCTGAGCCCCACGCGGAGAGCGGTCGACAGAGACGGAAGCTGCCTGCCTGTGCCCTCGGCGTCCCTCCCGCGCCATCCCCTGGGGCGCCGCGTCGCTGCTCCCCTCTCCCTCCCTCCTCCTGGAGTGGCTTGGGATCTTAGGCTTCCTGTTGTATCTTGTGTGTGTGGTGCGCTAGCTCTGAAGCTCTGTGACCCAAGCTGCCGAAGGACTTGCACATACCTGGGGGCCTGCCTTGTCCTGGCCCCCTGAGCCCCTGCGTGTGCACATGTTGGGAAATAAACGAGTGGCTCCATCCCCGTTGGAAAGGAGGGTGTTGCCTGTGCTCGAGCCCCTCCTCGGCGCCGCTGGCCAGTGCGTCTCCTTGGCTGCGTGGCCTCCGGCGTCGGCAGGGAGCTCCGTGTGCGTCACGTTCGCGGTCTCTTCTTGGCGCCAAATGGAGCCTGTCTGTTCTGAGCCAGCAAGTTGGGGCACCTTGTTTGACGGCTGTGATCGTCCCTGAAATAAATAACTTGGCTTCTTTTTCCATTGTTTGGGCCCGAAGAGCTGAAGCCTGGAGACACGTGATTTTCTAGTCTCCAGCCGAAGGTGGGCTCAGCACAGTCGGGCGCTGGGCTTTCCGTGGCAGAGGGTGTTTGGCATTCGGATTGGCAGTCCTTCGGCGACGTCTCTGCAGGGTTGCCATGCTAGGAGAGGCCTGGGGCAGACTTAGCATGATGAGGAGCTGCCCCTTATGAGCGCCTTCTCTGCCAGGCCCGTGTGTGTGTGGTGATTTCTGGGCTCTCTTAGCAGCCCTGCAGGAGGGCGCTGTGAGCCTGCGCCACTTGCTCAAGGCCCACGGCTGGCCGCTGCTGGAGCGGAGCCCTGTGCCTCTGAGGCCGTGTCCTGAACCGCTGTGGCAGTTGCCTCCGGGGGCCGGGAGCCCTGCTTCCCCGCATCGGTGGGCAGCAGTGCTCCTCTAGAGGCAGCAGGGCCCCGTGAGCTTCTCCCCAGATGGCAGGGCAAGGCCGATGACTGGGCTCGCGGGAAGGGAGAGCTTGCAGTGGCTGCCCCCTTTGGCTCCCTCTGGGCCGCTCTGCCTCCTGCCTCCCTGGTCTCGATGTCCGCTTTGTGTGGCTCCCCGTTCAGGCCAGACCATTTGGGACAGAAGGCACACCTAAGAGTCTTCAGAGGACTCCCGGAGCCCGGGCTGCGGCCCCCGCCCAAGCCCCCACCCAGGCACCCCAGGCAGGCGTGAGTGTCGCCAGGGAGACGAAGGTGGTTTTTTACGAGAGCTGGGCTGGAGGCCCTGGCAGGCTGGCATGAGTGTGTGCTGAGTGCACGGGGGGCCCGGGGGTGGGGACAGCGTTAACTTGGCGTCGGGCACCCACACCTTCACTCACGTCTCAGCTCTGCCCCGCTGGTATCCCACACTCTCCTCCCGAAATGGCAGCGTCGGTCCCTACAGGGTAGGATGGTTGCTGGGTTTATGCGAGTTTACTTGCTACCCTGTCGTAAGGAAGTGACTGTCCTTATCACTGATGAACTCATTTGCAGTCTGTGGAATCTTGGCTTTAACAGACTCCGAGTCTCAGGTGGGGTCCAGATACTTCTGGCTTTGAAGGTGGATGACAGGCCTTGGTCACTTGGAACACTCACTCCTCACCCCGAGCACAGCGATTTCATTCCCTCTGGCAGGTCCATCATCTGCTCCCTGGTCTGTCCCGAGAGACCTCCCAGGTCCACGCTGCTGTGTGGAGCTGCTCTTATATAACCTCCTAGCCGGGAGTGAGCGGGAGTGAGCTGGAGTGGCCACATCTGGGCCAGAACGCCCCCGGGGGCACAGGGGAGGGTGTGGGGTGAACAGGAAGGACTGGACCTGCGCGCCGGGCGCCATTGGAGGCCGAGCCGTGCGCGTGGCCACACCTCAGCCACAGGCTGACCGAGCACCTTCGGGAGCTCAGCCATGCCTTGGTTCCCTGGGCCGGCAGGGCTGGGGTCCCCAGAGCTCTTGATGAGATGTTCACTTCTTTTTCTCTGCCCTTTATTTTTGATTTCTCGCAAAGGCCTCAGAACTTTGGCCCAGGCCATCAGTTGGCACCAAGCCCCTTGTTTGACGGCCACAGCTTTTCCTGGTTTCTTCCCGGGGTGCTTTCCAGGGGCCGCCTGAGTCACAGATGGCTGGCTGGCACGGAGGCCTTCCTGGTCTGTGACGGGTCCCAGTGGGGGCCCTGGCGGAGCTTGGGCTGGGGTGGAGACTGGCCAAGTGTGAGACCCCGGCTCCCCCAGCCCACGTCTCCCGAGGGCAGTAAGGACGTGAGGTACCGGAGGAGCTGGCCCCCTCCCGTCCTGAGCCATTTTCTGGGCTGACTGCTTCGTGGGTCCTTGTCTTTCTCAATAGGAGACCCCAGTGAGGGGTTCAGAGGACCTCAGGCTGGCCCCGCCTGATGATGGCTGCAGCGTTTAAGGCCCTGGAGTCCGCCCGCCTTCAGCAATAAAGCCTGAGACGGTGTCAGCCCCTTCTTCTAGAGTGAACGGCTGAGGCCTCGGGGCTCTTCGGGCGGGCTGCATCTTCTCTGGCCCCTGGCCTCCCGAGTTCAGTGCTCTGCTCTGTAGGGGGCCGTATGGGGTTCAGGTGCCCCCCGCCCCCCACGAGGCCCCTCTGTCTGCCCCCACCCTCGGTTCCATTGGCTGGGACGCCAGGACTCTTCCTGCTGGCGTTCCTGCGTCAGCCCCACGGGTCGGGGTAGGCATTCCGCCTCTCCCCGGTCCCAGGTGAGGAGACGGCCGCAGAGGAAGCGGTCTGCCTGCCGGGAGTCAGGGCAGGTGGGGGTGGGACTCTAAGGCCGTGTCCGCCTCGCTGGCCCGTGTGTCCTCCGGTCTGGACTGTCCCCTTGGCGCGGGGCGCCGTGTGGGTTGCCGAGGGCCCAGGGCCCCACCGACTGTCGGAGCAGTGGAGCTGAGACCCTCGTAAGCACGGGGGCGGCAGGTCAGCGCAGCTCCACTGCTGACCCGCCGAGTTGTCACGGTGGTCCTGCTGGTCCTGCAGCGAACGCCGGTGGAGCCTGGCCCCGGGCGCGTCCTGCTGCTTTGGCTGGGCAGGCCCCGGGGGACTGGGGGCCAGCCAGAGAGGGAGATTCCCTCTGCCGTCTGGCTTTGAGTTGCAGCCTGGCTCTGGCCTCTGCCGTCCCTCTGCCTGCAGCCCTCTGCCTGCAGCCCTCGGCCTGCCTCCTCCCTGACCCCATGTGGCCTGGCTCCTGCTGCCCCTCCACCCAGCCCTCCACCGTCCTGGCCGCCAAGACAGGTGCTCAGCAGCACGCATGCGGCCGTGCTCGCGCCGTCTGCACTCACGCCAGCCTGGTGCTTCAGCGATCACTGTTTGCTCCAGGTTATTTGTGTCTCTGCAGCTCTGTGGTCCTTGCCCGGGGATGCTCCCTTTCCCTCCCGTCCTTGTCTGCCGCCCGATCACAATCTCAGAGCTTGGCGCGGGCTCGTGTGCTGCCAGCTGGCCCCCTTTGTCCCACGCGAGCCTGGAACCTCCAGGCGAGGCATGTGCCAGGCAGGGCTCTTCCCCCGGGGCTCAGCTTGTGGGCGGCTCTCCCTACCTTCCAGAGCCCAGGGCTGTGCCCAGTGGAATGGGCCAGGCCGGAGCCCTCCGCCACTTAGCTGTACCCCTCTGCTGGCTTCAGAGCTGGGAAAGTGCCCTCTGGGCCGGGACAGTGGGGTACAGAGGACAGAGGCCTGCTCGAGGCCCACAGCCTCAGCCATTGTCCTCTCCTGTATCCTGAGCCAACAGAGTTGGGCACTTAGGCGGTCACCCCGGGTGTGTGGAGAAGGTTTTCCACGGGCTGGCCAAGTCTGAAGAGAAGAAAAAGAGGGCAGAGGTGGCTCTGGAGGAGGGCAGCTCTCCAAGGAGAGGAGGTGGCGGGTGGAGGGTGGTGCCTGCTGGGCAGTACCCACGTGTGCCCATGAGCCTCCGTGTCCAGAGCAGGCCCCGCGCTTTCGGCCTCTCGGGGGAGGGGGTGGTTGCTGGGGTGCCCTGGGCGGGAGAACTGCAGTCCCTGCTGCTGAGGGAGCCTGACGGCGGCTGCTGGATGGGGCCAGAGTCCACCCCAGGGTTTATGGGGGCATCACTGAGGGGCCTAGGGGAAGTGCCATCCCTGGGGTGGGCACCCTAGGTGTTGGCAGGGTGGGGGGAGATGGGGAGATGGGCTGTCCAGTTGCTCTCTGTTTTTTGGTTTTTGGCCACCCTCCTTGGTGCCAGGGATCTCAGTTCCCCAACCAGGTATCGAACCCACACCTCGTGCGTTGGAAGCACAGAGTCTTAACCACTGGACCACAAGGGAAGTCCTCTAGCGGCTGTTCTTGAGACTCTCTTTCCGGTCCCTCTGCCGTCTGCCCCAGGACCTTGTTAACCCAGCTCCAGCTGTCCCCTCGCCTGCCCCAGCCTCCAAGGGGGGCTGCCTGCCCCCCGTCAAACTGTTAATGGGTTTAGATAATTGGGGACCGGAGAAGGCTCTTGAGAGCCCCTTGGATGCAAGGACATCCAACCAGTCCATCCTAAACGAAATCAGTCCTGAATATTCATTGGAAGGACTGATGCTGAAGCTGAAACTGCAATACTTTGGTCATCTGATGTGAAGAACTGACTCATTTGAGAAGACCCTGATGCTGGGAAAGATTGAAGGCAGGAGGAGAAGGGGACGACAGGATGAGATGGTTGGATGGCATCACCGACTCAAAGGGTATGAGTTTGGGTAAACTCCGGGAGTTGGTGATGGACAGGGAGGCCTGGCGTGCTGCAGTCCGTGGGGTTGCAAAGACTCGGACATGACTGAGTGACGGAGCAACAGCACTTGTTTACCAAGCCCCTGCCCGGGCCCAGCACCGTGCCGGGCGTGATTCCTGGGCTCCCATGTACTTCTGCTTCCCAGATGAGGCTCAGAGAGGCAAGCTCGCCCGCCCAGGGCTGCACGGCCTGTAAGTGGGATCCGCTGCTGTGTAGTCGGCCTGAGCCCTGCCCCCATCCGGTCTGGGCACGGATTTGATTGGGTGGGCCCAGCCCCCAGCCCCCAGCCCCCAGCCCCCAGCCCCCAGCCCCCAGCTGGAGGCCCCAGCCGGTGCCGTGCGCTGCCAGGGGCAGCCGCCCACTCGTTCAGGGGCCGGGGCCCCAGCCGCGGGGGCAGGGTGACTGCACACAGCCCGATGGCATCGCTCCGTGCCTCTGCTGGCTCCGGAAGTGGCGGGTCCTTCACCCCGTGCAGGACACCAGGCCTCCTCCCCTCCTGCTCCTGGCAGCTGAAGGGGCCCCGGCTGCCTCAGAAGTGGACTCGGGGTCCCTGCCCGCAGGTCACGGCCCCTCTTCCCTTCACCCTTCCCTTCCCCTGCTCTCAGCCCTGCTGTTCCCGGGACTCTGCCCACACCTGACCGTCACTTCCCTTCTGACTCGAGGAGGTTGGCATTGTTAGTTCTGTTACAAAGAGGACATTCAGGCTCAATGATGGGAGTCCTCACCCAAGGCAGGTGTTCTGATTAGGGTTGCCGAATCAAATTCTGGGTGCTGAGCCAAATTTAAATTTCCGATAAACCAGTTTTTTTTTTTTTTTGGTATAAATAGCCACCCAGTGGCTGCACAGAACAGGTTTTGTTTGTTTTAGTTTAACTATAGCCCATGCCATACTTGGGATATACTTATACTGAAAAAAAGAAATTGCTCATCATTTATCTGAAATTCAAATTTAACTGCACCGCCTGCATTCTTCTTTGCTATGTCTGACAACCCTAGCTCACAGGGTTGTTGAACACACAGTTTAAGCAAACTCAGGCCCTGACCACAAGGAAGCCCCCCTCCACATCCGTGGAGGAGACATGACCTGTGGCGGGGGCTTCAAGGGCGCAGCTGAAAGCTGGGGAGAGCCTGGCATGTCTGGGGGACTCCAGGGTCCATGGGCCTGGACTATAGAGGGCAGGACCCGGGGGCCGGTGCAGAGGCTCCTCCTGGGGCCAAGGGGAGCCTGCAGTGGCCGCAGGTGAGGCAGGCTCCAGCAGCCTCGGCTCCGGGCCGTCTGCCGCAGCTTCCCTGTCCCAGGAGGCTGTGGAGACCCTGTGCGCTGGCCCAAGCCGCTCAGTGTGGCAGTGGGGTGAGGGCCTGGGCGGGGAGGTTTGGGGAGAAGGGCTTGGGGTCAGTCTTGGGTTCAGAGCTGGCTGTGCAACCTCAGGCCAAGCCCTTTACCTCTCTGGGCCTCAGTTTCTCCACATGTGAGGGGAACGCGCCTCTTTGGGTTCACCATGAGCGTGCTTGTGCAGCCCTGGGCTCGGGCGGCTCCAGAAGTGTGATGGTTGCAGTCACCCCCAGAAAGGCTTTCACAGACCCCCACAGCAGGGCTCCTACAATGACAAGAGCTGTTTGGAGGTAGTGAGCCTCCCATCACAGGAGACATCCAGGAAGAGGTCAGGTGTGCTACGTGGAGGCGGGGAATGGCGGCGTGAGGGTGCCAAAGGCCGTTTCCAACCCTAAAGCCAGGGCAGCAGGTGGGAGCTCTAGGGGCTTCGGAGTCAGACTGTCGCGGGCTTTCATTCTGGCTCCTCTGCCCCTTAAAACTCAATATTAAAAAAACGAAGATCATGGCATCTGGTCCATCACTTCATGGGAAATAGGAGGGGAAAAAGTGGGATCTGTGACAGATTTTATTTACTCAGGCTCCAAAATCACTGCAGATGGTGATTGCAGCCATGAAATTCAGAGACGCCTGCTCCTTGGAAGGGAAGTTATGACCAACCTAAACAGCGTATAAAAAAGCAGAGAGATCTATTTGCTGACAGAGGTCTGTCTAGTCAAGGCTGTGGTTTTCCCAGTGGTCATGTACAGATGTGAGAGTTGGACCATAAAGAAAGCTGAGCACCAAAGAATTGATGCTTTTGAACTGTGGTGTTGGAGAAGACTCTTGAGAGTCCCTTGGACTGCAAGGAGATCAGTCCTGGGTGTTCATTGGAAGGACTGCTCTTGAAGCTAAAACTCCAATACTTCCACCTGATGCAAAGAGCTGACTCATTAGAAAAGACCCTGATGCTGGAAAAGATTGAGGGCAGGAGGAGAAGGGGACGACAGAGGATGAGATGGTTGGATGGCATCACCGAGTCAATGGACTTGAGTTTGGGAACCTCTGGGAGATGGTGAAGGACAGGGAGGCCTGGTGTGCTGCGGTTCATGGGGTCTCAAAGAGTCGGACCGGACTGAGCGAGCCAACAGCGGCCCCTGTCCCTGGCAGGCAGCCTCTCCCCGTGGCTGTCAGGCCCCTTTAAAGACCGTGAGCAGGGCCCTCACAGGCCATGCGTGACCATGATTGTAAAGCGCCTAGTTCAGCGTATCTGCCGAAGCACTGAGTTCTAAGAAGTGTCTGCCCGAGGTGGGATTGAGGCTTCTGAGGCGCATTTCTCGGGGCTCTCGGGCTTCCCAGGGTCCGAGGGGCTCGTGGGGAGGCGGCAGAGCAGGCACCCCGGGGCCCCAGCCCTGGCTCACGGCGTGCGGTCACCGCAGACACGGGCCTGCCGGTGCCCCGCGGCTGGGGCCACCCCTGCCGACCCACAGATCTGTCTCACACTCATCCTCCTTCTTGGCATTCCTGGGTCTGCTTTCAGGGTCTGGGCAGCCGGGCAGGGAGGCTGGGGAAGCAAGGGCCTTGGCAGCCTTTGTGGGGAGTGAGGCAAGGCCCGCAGGGCTCACAGGTGAGGACCAGAGGCCACAAACCAGGACAGCTCTCTGCCTGTCTTATCTGGCTTGGGAGCTGGGGAATAGGAACTGTGGGCAAGTTTGGCCTCTGCCCACCCGAGGTCTCATCCCAGCCCCGCCTCTCAACACCCCTGGGGGCAGGTGGCGTCACAGCCCTGGGCCTTGGTCTCCTCATCCACAAAAAGGCACCACTCATCCCGAGAGCAGAATTTTGACCACCAAGCCCGTGGCACAGCACTGCCCCTGAAGAGCTCGCGGCCGCTCTGGGGAGCTGCCCCGAGCCTGCCACAGGGCAGGGTCAGCAGACATATCCACCGGGCCCCCCCTGTGTCCGAGCCGGGCCTCCAGGCGAGCAGAGAGGCCTGAGTCCCCGTGCACAGGTGGGGCCCTGAGGGAGGGAGAAGCCACCTCTGGTTAGGGGTGGTGTCCCGGCACCAGGGGAGGGCTTCTTGGAGGAGGTGGCCTTTGAGATAGGTTCCTGAGTGGACAGAGCAGAATCTCCAGGGGGTGGGGCAGCTGTGAGGGCCCAGGCATTCTCACAGCCAGCGGGGGCGCTGCCCAGGGCCAGGCCTGGTGCCAGGCGTGCAGGCGGTGGGACCCAGGAGTGCTGCAGGTGCGGGGTGCACTGGGGTGCCCGAAGTGGGGACCGTGCAGGGCAGGGGGCGGGTGGCCTGGCCGTGGCAGACAGGACCTCTGCGGGACCAGGGCATGCCCCAGGCCCTGCTAGGCTCTCTCTCTCTCACGTTGGGGGATTGGACAAGACCAGGCCTTCCCTCGGTGCTCCTGGAGTGCTTCCGTCAGCCCCGAAGGAGCACAGTCAGCCCTGAGCCCCCGAGTGGATGGGAGGGTGGACCCAGTGAGGGGGGAATACGGGCCGGTGGGGAGAGGAGGCTGGGCCATCGGGCAATGGAGGAGGTGCCTGGGCTGAGCCCTAACAACCAGAGAGACAGACTGGGGGCTGGGGGGCAGGGGGCGCATGGCAGGGGCAGCCAGGCAGGCTTCCAGGCAGGAGAGAGAGAAGAGGCCTGAGGCCAGGGCAGGAGTCCTTGCGGGGATCCAGGAGAGAGGGAGCCTCGGGCTTGCCCCTCGGGAGGGAAGTGCTGCCCGGAGCCCAGACGCCCTGAGACCTGGGTGTCTGCGAACGCACCCCTGGCCCTTCCCAAGGTGGATGCGAGGCCTCCTCCCCGGTGAGGACGGCTCAGCTGCTCCCCAGCACCCCCCGCCTCGTCCTGTCTCCGCTGTGACATCTCTGCCTAGCACGCCTGCCAACCCAGCCGGCATAAAACTTACTCAAAACGGCCCTCCTCCTCCCCCTTCCTCCCTCCTCCCAGCTCAGCCCCTCTCCACCAGGAAAGCCCCGCTGGCAAAACCTGAGTCTTTCCAGGCTCCTGGTGTCTTGGCAGAAGGCACGTGGGCCCAGAAATGGCCTCTCAGGGTCACAGACCGGCGTGCGGAGGGCGGGCAGGGCTGGGAGCTCTGACGCCTCGCACCCTGCCTTCAGCGGGAGTCAGGGAGCCCCCCATGCCCCGCCCCCGGGGCCGCTGCACCTCTCCCCTCAGAGCCAGCCCCCCGGCCAGAAGGCAGTGACCTCATCTCTTGTTGGGCAAGCTCGGTCTGCCAGGGTGGGGCCCCACCAGGTGGAGGCTGGCACGTGTCTGGGCACCTGAGCCCAGGCAGACAGGTGGGCTGGGACCCTCAGGTCCCTGTCTCTTGGGATTTTCCCAGCCTGCCCCGGGGCAGGCACTGGTCCTGTTCTGATGGCCTGGGGTCTGGTCTCCCCGAGGCAGAAATTCTCATCTGTGACTCTGCATTCGACGCAGAGGTAAGGACGGCTGAGTTTCAGAAGACGGAGGAAGCAGAGAGTTCGCTGTGTGCATGCTCCTAGGGGCCAAGGTGGGGCTGCGGCAGGGCCCCCAGGAGGCCAAGGGGCTGCGTGGCTGCGAGGGAACAGCTGAGCCCACACCGGCCTGGGCTCCTCCGACACGCTGGGCTCCTTCCAGCCCCAGGGCCTTTGCTCGTGGAGAATGCTCTCCCTCAGATTCTCCTAGGATCCCATGCCACCTCCCCTAAGGGGCCTTTCCCGGGATCTGTCCAACACCGTCCGCATCGCTATCGTCTTGTCCATTTCATTGTCTCTGCAGTACCTGTCATGTTCTGAAGCCGCAGGATTTATCCACCGGGTGGTGTGGTCACAACTGGTCCCGAGTGCTCACCCCTGGGTCACAGCCCGTGCTGGCTTGGCGGGCGTCGCTTCTGTAAGCGTCAGCTCCCTGGCTCCCTGAGACCCCCAGGGGCAGGCGTACAATCCTGTTCTGCCTGTATCCCTGGCTCTGAACTAGGCAGCCTGGAGGACTTTGTCACCGGCAGCCTTGCCCTTTCAAGGACGGGCACCCGAGGGAACCTGGGACAACTCTCGGCTTATTTCTGTCCCCGGCCCCATCTGCTCGGCCTGGGCTCGCTCCTGCCTGCTCACAGGTTGCAGGAACCAGGGGTTCACTGTGCCTGCAGACCCCCAGTGCCCTGCACTCGGTGGGGCTGTGCCATCCGGGTGCTGAATGAGCCCAACACGAGGGCAAGGGAAGGAGACTGGGGCACGGCCATGCGGAGAGCTCCCAGGCTCCCCTGGGCCAGTCGTGATCACAACCTGAATGCTTTCCGCCCAGACCCGAAAGGCCGGCCCCCGCCCCACAGATGAAGAGGAGCTCTGGGTCTGGGGACACGGTCCCGGTGGAAGCAGAGGTCCCATCTGGTTGGTGTGTCCAGCCCTACGCCAACGGGCCGCAGCTCCTCGGAGAACAGAGCAGAGACCATCAGAATCAATGGGCTCGGGGCTCCCCTGGCCGTCCAGTGGCTAAGACGCCACGCTTCCACTGCAGGGGGGGACCGGAGTTTGATTCCTGGTTGGAGAACTAAGACCCCACATGCTATGCAGTGCAGCGCCCACCGCCCCCCCGCCCCCCGCAAATAAAAAGGGCAAAAACCTCAATGAAAAACCAAACAGAAATTCAGTTAAAGTTGGAAAGACAAAAATACCATTACATTCGGAAAAAAAAGTAACAGTGGCCCCATTTTGCAGACAGGAGAGCTGAGGGAGCGTTGTGAGCTGGGGGCCAGGCGGCCAGCGCCCTGCAGAGACGCTCCCACTTGCGGTGGGCTCACCATGCCTGGGTGATGTGCGCGCTCTGCCCACGGCAGCAGGCATCTGGCCTGGCCCAGCCTCCCCAGGGCCAGAGAAGGCTTGCAGGGTCCTGGTCCGGGCTCCGAAGGCCCCTCTTCTGGCTAGGACTTTCTCTTTGATCCCGGGGGAGAGGGTGGCCCCCTGGAATGCATACGAGAGGGTAAGGGGGCTCCTTCACTGGGGTGGGTGGAGGCCCACTGGCTGGGCATTCGTCCGCTTGCCCCAGCAGGTGTCACGGAGCCGGGGCCATGGCCGTGCGGGGACTCGGGTCCCCTTCTGGGGAATCTGGGGAGCAGAGACTGTTCCCACCGTGGGGAGTGGCACCCTGGAGGGCCGGAGAAGCAGCTCCGTGCTGAGCTCAGCTCGGGACTGAGTCACGCAGGTGCCCCTCCCGGGCCCTGGAGGAGTGGCCCAGCCTCCCCAGGGCTCCCACGCGGCGGCTGTGTGCCCCGGACACGTGCCCGCTAGTGATTTGCCACCCGCCTGCCCGGCTGGCCTGCCTGCAACAGGGCTGAGCACAGTCCCAAGTGCCCTAGGGAGCCGCCCTCATGGTGGGGGCAGGGGGCCCTGGCCCCAGGTCTGCTGACCGCAGGTTTGTCCCCTGACCGGGCTGGGCTGGCATGTGTAGGAGACTGGCTGTGCGGGGAGCCCGTGGGATTCGCTGGGGACAACGTGGCAGATGAGTGCTAACCCCGCACAGCGCAGACCGCCCCGAGCGTGCTGGTACCCGTGAAAGCGAGTGGGTGGCCGGGACCGCGGGAAGGGAGGGCGTAGGCACAGCCTGCCCTGCCATTGCCACCGCAGCCGCCCATAGTGTCTGCCCCGGACTGTGGCTCTGAGAGGCAGACGCGGGAGTGCCCAGCCCTGCCACCTGTGACCTGAGCCAGGCCCTGGGGGGTCCTCAGGAGCGGCCGGGCTGGGGGCGGCGGGGGACCTTCTGAGCTGAGCCATTCCCCGAAGAGGAAAGCGGGGCGGTGGGGCAGAGGATCGGGCCTGAGTGCAGCTCTGAATCTGACACTCCTGGCGTCTGACACAGGCGTCAGTCGAGTCTCTTCCCCAGCCTGAGCCTCAGTTTCACTGACTGTAAGACGGGTCTGAGGGTCTCTACCTCGCGGGGCCGCGCTGAAGGCTCAGCAAACTGTCAAGGCCTTTTGTAAACTGTCAGCTGAAAGAGTGGCGAGCTGTTGCATCTGCCGCAGGTCACTCCCAATCCCTGAATGCCCCCCTGGGCAGACCTGAGCACCGGGAGCTTCAGGAGCAGAGGGGCTGCTGCACAGACCCGTGGGGTCGGGGGCGACAGGTGGGGTCCCTGTCCTCTCCCCACAGCAGAAGCAGTCCTGCCTGAGGCTGCACGCTCCGTCAGTTCCCCTGAGTTAGGCAAATTCAGGCGGGAGACAAAGTGTGCTCCTTCCTGGGCCTGTTTAGAGAACCAGCGACGAAGAGATGGGAGTCCGTGTCAGACAGACGCGGGTTTGAACCTGGGCTTGGCCGCTTGCTCGGTAAGGTGAATGTCCACGGGGCAGCAGTGCCCAGAGGACTGTCAGAGATGGGCAAGGGGATAAGGCCGCCCAGTGCAAGGGTGGCCTCGTGTGGGCACCAGAGCCCAAAAGGGCGACACGGTCATCCGCGAGGGGCAGTGGGCCGTCAGAGCCCCCCAGAGTGTGGAAGGTGGCCAGGCAAAGGGCGCCGAGCCGGGCGAGTGAGGGGCTGCGGAGGGCGTCCTGTGTGGGGGTGGTGGGCCCACATATGAGGCCGTTCAGCAGCCTGGCAAATGTACTCAGGGTCAGGGAAGCCCAGGCTTGCACAGCAGAGAAGGGAGTCACAGACACGGACAGGGAGGATGCGAAAATGGACCCTGGGGCACTGAGTTGGGAGCTGAGGTACCGGTGTGTATGCACAGCTTTCAGTATGAGAGAGAACTGCAGGTGTGAAGCGTGCGTTACGTACCTACCCTGCAGCGTGCCTGTGTGTGTAAATAAAGGTGTTTCCTGCCCCTGCCCCCCGCTCTGTCCACAGAGGGCCTGGCAGGAGCAGCCGCCCGGTTGCGAGGAGCATGTTCTCACCCACAAGCTGGCGTCCGTGTACCACTCTCCACCAGGGGAACCGGGATTCCTTACGACACGGCTGATTCCAGGTGGGGAAAGTGCGAGATGAAGCTGCAACAGCTTGTGGTGCCGGAAGTGAAGGAACCACTCAAACAACGGTGGCCATGTGCCGAAAGGCCCCGGGAGCCACTCGGGGGGTAACCGCTGGCCAACTTGGGACAATTTGAGCATTAGCACAAGCACGGACCATGCTAAACGGCTGAATGCGATAGGAAACACGAGTCCACCCTGCTGTAAATACGTGAATAATTGGGCAGTTTGATGATAGGGATTCAGTCTCACAGCATCTCCTCACAAAATACTCCTTAATCACAAAGGGGGGAAGAGTCGCTCAACAGTGGAGAAACCAGGCAGACACCACCTTCGTCACGGGGCCCCAGCTGACACGGGGACGTGTCATGATGGAACAGATTCAAAACCAAGTAGGTGCCACCTGGGAGAGTCCTGGCACAGATGAACCTGGCCATGAGCAAACAGCAGCCAAACCCAAACTCTACAAACCAGCTGACGTGAAATCTTGAGCGATGTCAGGGCTGTGAAAGGGAGTGTGAGGAACTCGTCCAGGATGAGAAAACTGACGACTCAGGCCTGTGAACTGGGTGCTTTGGCTACAAAGGGCATCGCCAGGACCGTTGACAGCCCAGCACGGGGCTGGGCGAGCGGGGGACAGCAGCATTTCGGAAGCTAACTTCCTCATCCGATGGTTTTGCTGTGGCTGTGTAGCGAGATGTCCTTGTAGAAAGTAGACACCAAAGAGCTTGGGCTGATGTGGCATCAGGTCAGCAGCTTACTTTCCAAAGGAGCCAGAAAACAAGATCTTGGAATTACATGGGCAAATCTTCTGCAAGTTTGAAATTGTTTCAAAGCTTTAAAACTATTAGTTTAAAAGCAAATAAACGCCATACACAAACACAAGACCAGAACTCCCCACATGAGACCGTCTGGGCGCCGCGCTTGGGCGACTCCTGACACAGCAGGTGCTCACCTAATGTCCACGACGCTGGCGACGCTCGGGCGTCCTGCGCCTCCTGGCTGGCGTTTCTTTCTGCCCTTCCCTGTCACTTCCCTCCCTCAAAAGTTGCCTCCTCCAGGAAGTCCTCCATGAAAATGTCATTCATAATTGCTGGTAGAACCGGGAGTATGGGAGTGGGATTGCCCCGGATGAAACTCCGTTCCCCAGCCCTCCTCCTGTTCTAACCTTCCAGCCTCCTCTGATCTGGGTGTCTTCCCAGAAACCACTGGCCCAAGGTCCAGGCTGTTCTGTCACTCCTGTCCCAGACTTACAGGAAATCTGGGTCGCTGAGTCCATCCCCCTGCCTCTTGGCAGGCCAGTTCTTAGACTGGCTTGGTGTAAGGGGGCCTCGACGTCTTTGTGCATTTCTGGGGAACAGGGTTCCACACGCATCGCGCATCCCTCGCGAGCTGAGCTGCTCGCTTGCTCACACACTTGCTGTGTCCCACGGTTGCTCGTCGGCAGGGCGCGCCTGGGCAGGTGTGCGGAGCGCTTGCCCTGCACCAGGGGCTGAGCTGGGTGCTTCATCTGTATTTGCCCATCGGACGCTTGCACCGCATCAGGAGGGAGCCGCGGCCCCACGTCCCTCCGGCAGGGAGAGGACGCAGAGGCGCTCTCTCCCTGAGCGGTTGGTGGCCAGACTCTGGGCTGCAGCTTGACATACATCTGCCCCTTCCATCCCTGCAGCACCCTATAATGGCTCTTGCAATTCTAAGCAAGCCTGAAGCCTCCTCTGTTTGGAGAGACTCTAAGAAGACCAAAGCATCTTACTTTTGTAAATGGCCCAATACACGCCAGCTGGGTGGACCCTCTCGTGAACCTGCTGCAGGGGTCCCTCTCAGAGTCTCAGGGGGCTCTGCAAGCCTACTCTCCCTTGGCTTCTGGGAAAATCAGCCTGTGCTCAGAGGGGCGAGGTGACCCTCCCCGGGTCCCCCAGCTCACGTGGAAGAGATCTGACCTGAGTTCCTGGGGAAACCGCCCTCTCCATGCCCTCCCCCGAGCCACTCTCTCAGCCTCGCCTCATTCTCCAGGTGAGCTGGGCCAGCGAGGCAGGCCTCCGTCTGGCTCTGGGGTGGGGCAGTCAGAAACCCAGGCTTGGACCTTCAGAATCACCTTGGGAGCTTGTCGAGAATCCATGGTCCTGGGCCTGCAGCCCCCCCAGATACAGCGTTAGTGGGTCTGAGGCAGGGCCTGGAAATCTGTATTTTCAGTGGGCCCCCAGTGGGGCTGCTGCACCCGCTCCCTTCGGGGACACGCTGCTCCTGGGACGCCCCCTTCTGCCCTGTCGCCTGGTTGTGTCTGGCTCCCTGCCAGGCTGGGCCTGGCACCACGGCTGAGCGGGCCTCATTTCTCAGGTATGCAATTAGCAGCCCCAAGAACAATACGCTGTTTTAATCATTACAGCTCCCAGCCCGTCGGGTAATTTGCTGCCTCTTTTACTGCAATAACAAGCTCTGGCTTGGGAACAGGGGGCGGAGCACCAGGCTTTCACCCTAGCTTTCCCAACACCTGCACAGGGGCCCTGTGGGAGAGCAGGAGAGACACCGCACACGTCTTGGACAACCCGGGAAGGCTTCCTGGGGGAAGTAGCTACGGGCTGTCGATCAGCAGGACCCAGAAAGGGGCTGGAATTTGGCCCACTGCTGGGGAGATAGTGGTAGACACACGGTGAACACCGTCCACGCCCTCGTGAATGGCTCATCCTCTTATTAGAGACCGCAAAGTAGAGAAGATGCTGCACCCAGAAAGTCCCATGTGGCCGAAGGGGGCCCATCTTGGCTGCGGTGGGGGCAGGGTTCAGGGCAGGCTTCTTGGGAGGAGGTGATGTCCCCACTGAGCCATGGAGGGTGGGTGGGGGTGGGCTGGGTGGATGAGTTTTCTAGTCTGAAGGAAGCATGTGAGCAGAGGCCAGTGAGGCGTAAGTGGGACCCCATCATCCAGGCTGAGGGCTGAGATCATGCGAAGGGGCCTGCAAGGCAGATTTTTTTTTTCTTTTTTCCGAAGATGTCTATAGCACGCTCTCCCATCTCGCTTGCTATTCTTTCATCGTGGCTTGACATTCCTCCACTCCAGTGCTGGGGTCTGTGTCCGCTTCCTTGGGCCCCAGGTGGGGCTTCCTAGGTACACGGTGGAGCTTTGTGGATGACACTCTGTGACCTCCAAAGTCAGTTCATAAAAATGCTTTGCCATCTTGCTCTCTCAGGATATTTGCTCTTTGAACCTGGCTGCCATGCTAGGAGGAAGCCCAAACTCATCTGCTCGGAGAGACCCTGGGGAAGTGGTCCAGCCAGCAGCCCTGCTGAGGGCCTGCTGATGGCCTGCATCAGCAGCCAGGCATGTGAGCGAAGACCTCTCCAGACGGTTCCAGTCCCACCCACAGAGGCACCCAGCATTGAGTTTCCCCAGCTGAGGCCCCAGACATCACAGAGTGGAGTCAGGGCATCCCCGATGGGCTCTGTCTGCTCTTGACCTACAAGACTCTGAGCAAAATAAAGTGGTGGTTGTATGCGGCTTCACACTCATCTCACATGCTAGTAAAGTAATGCTCAAAATTCTCTAAGCCAGGCTTCAGCAATACGTGAACCATGAACTTCCAGATGTTCAAGCTGGTTTTAGAAAGGGCAGAGGAACCAGAGATCAAATTGCCAACATCTGCTTGATCATCGAAAAAGCAAGAGAGTTCCAGAAAAATATCTATTTCTGCTTTATTGACTATGCCAAAGCCTTTGACTGTGTGGATCACAATAAACTGTGGAAAATTCTGAAAGAGATGGGAATACCAGACCACCTAACCTGCCTCTTGAGAAATCTGTATGCAGGTCAGGAAGCAACAGTTAGAACTGGACATGGAACAACAGACTCGTTCCAAATAGGAAAAGTAGTACGTCAAGGCTGTATATTGTCACCCTGTTTATTTAGCTTATATGCAGAGTACATCATGAGAAACACTGGACTGGAAGAAACACAAGCTGGAATCAAGATTCCTAGGAGAAATGGCAATAACCTCAGATATGCAGATGACACCACCCTTATGGCAGAAAGTGAAGAGGAACTAAAGAGCCTCTTGATGAAAGTGAAAGAGGAGGGTGACAAATTTGGCTTAAAGCTCAACATTCAGAAAACGAAGATCATGGCATCTGGGCCCATTACTTCATGGGAAATAGATGGGGAAACAGTGGAAAGAGTGTCAGACTTTATTTTCTGGGGCTCCAAAATCACTGCAGATGGTGACTGCAGCCATGAAATTAAAAGACGCTTACTCCTTGGAAGGAAAGTTATGACCAACCTAGATAGCATATTCAAAAGCAGAGACATTACTTTGCCGACTAAGGTCCGTCTAGTCAAGGCTATGGTTTTTCCTATGGTCATGTATGAATGTGAGAGTTGGACGGTGAAGAAGGCTGAGCGCTGAAGAATTGATGCTTTTGAACTGTGGTGTTGGAGAAGACTCTTGAGAGTCCCTTGGACTGCAAGGAGATCCAACCAGTCCATTCTAAAGGAGATTGGTCCTGGGATTTCTTTGGAAGGAATCATGCTAAAGCTGAAACTCCAGTACTTTGGCCACCTCATGCAAAGAGTTGACTCCTTGGAAAAGACTTTGATGCTGGGAGGGATTGGGGGCAGGAGGAGAAGGGGATGACAGAGGATGAGATGGCTGGATGGCATCACCGACTCCATGGACTTGAGTTTGAGTGAACTCCGGGAGTTGGTGATGGACAAGGAGGACTGGCGTGCTGTGATTCATGGGGTCGCAGAGTCGGACACGATTGAGTGACTGAAACGAACTGAACTGTAAGCGGCTAAGTTTCGGGTAATTTGGTGAAGATGGTGAAGGGATGTTCTCTGGAGAGTGGGTGGGGAGGACTGAGACCAGAGACGGGATCTGCTAGCGAAATACACAAAACTTCTAACTCCAGCATTGGGACCATGTTTGCCCAGGCCCCAGCCGTGTGGGAAGCCCGGGTGCACGGTGCCATCCAGCCTCCGCCTGCAGGCAGGCCTCACCAGGCTGCCCTCCCCTGCTTTCTCAGCCCTGACTGTCACCGTGTTCTTTCTCGGTCCAGTCGGCATCTGTGTCCCTGCAGTATCCCCGTGTTGGCGTCGCTCTGTCCTCAGAATTCCCATGCAATCCTTCTCTCCTATTCTGTCCTTTGAGGACTTGCCAAAGGTGACAGTCTATTCTTCCACAGAAACAGCAGCTGTGGTTGCATCAACTGCTCCTCATATGGTTTGAGTTGCAGACACGGGTTCAGGTGGAAGCTTCGCCATGTCCAGCTGAGTGGCTTGGGCTCACCTACCCAAGTCTCAGCAGAGTTCTCTTTGGAGACAGGGATAACAACACTGCCTGCCTCCTATCACTACAGAGGGTGACATGAATTAATAAGGTATTTAGCACAGGGCACGGGCTCCCCGGTGGCTCAGGTGGTAAAGAATCCGCCTGTAATGCAGAAGACCTGGGTTTGATCCCTGGGCTGGGAATATCTCCTGGAGAAGGGAATGGTGCCCTACTTTAGTATTCTTGCCTGGAGAATCTCCTGGACAGAGGAGCCCAGCGGGCTACAGTCCATGGGGTCACAAAGAGTCAGACACGACTGAGTGACATTTTAACGGGCTCAGTCAATGTCAGCTCACACAATGGGGCCTAACCCTTGTCTCTTTCCGCCTCTTGTGGCTGTTGTCAAAAACAGTTGAGCTGGGACTTCCTGGTGGTCCAGTGGCTAAGACTCCACGTTCCCAGGGCAGGGGCCCGGGTTCAGTCTCTGGTCGAGGAACTAGATCCCACGTGCCGCGACTACGGATCCCTCAGGCTGCAACGAAGACCAAAGATCCCACTTGCTTCAAGATGTGGTGCAACCCCCAATACACCTTTTAAGCAAACAAACAAAAAAAATGGAGCCAAAGAGCAGGAGAAAATTTTACACACTGCGAATTGCCAGGGTAGGAGGGGGGCTTGGCTGTCCCTCTTCATGACTATCTTGAAACAACTCAGTATTGACCTAACCTGCTCTGGGGACCAGGACGGGGTTATGGGGACACGGGGAGGGCATTGTCCTACGGAGTCAAAGGTGGCTCTGTTCACGGCTGTCACCCTCTCTCCCCCAGCCTGGCTCCCGGCCCAGCCACCCACGGAGATAAAGTCTCTGCCTGTACCGTCCCACGCCCACCATTTCCTTGTTAGGGTGAGGTCATGGTCAGGGGCAGGGACTTTCTGAAACGGCTGAGGGTGCTGAGGGGCTGGGCCTTGGTGGGAGTGGGGCTCACAAATCCCTCGCCTCCCCTTTGGACACTGAGACCCTGCGGTTGCCACCTCGCCGTGCCCAGGGTTCCCTGGATGCTACCTGTGACCATTCAACCAACCTGGATGGTGTGCAGTAGAGGTGCAGGGCTCATGCTGACGCAGGTGGCCGTGGGCTGCCGGGGATGGCGGGGACAGTGGGGCCCCCACGGGGCAAGGAAGGGGGCCTGGAGGCCGAGGGGCCTCGCCCTTCCTCCACTTCCAGGACAGAATGTCCGGTTGGACCTGATTTGCATAATGCACTTCCATGTAAGAGTTTGAAAAAAAGTTAAAAAACCAAAGTCAAGATTTTAAAACATTGACTCTAGTCCACTGAGCCTAGAAAGGGGCTTGGATGGCCCAGGTCACATGACCAGCAGAAACGGAACCAGAGCCTGAGGGAGCAGAGACTTGCTCTCTGCTTCCCCAAGCATCCATCTCCCTTTCCCATTTCTCTTCTGGAACAGGGACTGAGGACTGGAGCCCGTGATTCAAACTAAGCCCATCGGTGTGTTCCGTCTCTCTGGCCACAGGGATTGGCTCAGAGGTGAACATGTGACCAAAGCAGGACCAATCAGAGTGAATCCCAGGACTTGGAGCTGGGAATTCGGGGAGTGAAAGGCTTTCTCCTTCCTACTGCAAGTTATGGAGGTGAGCCCCCTTGGGCTAGGGCTGAGCGACCAGCTCTGCAAGAGGTCGAGAGAAGGCGCAGAGAAGGTGGGCCCCGGGTGGTTTTTAGAGCACTTGTGTCCAGCCTCACCTGCTGCCAGAGATTTTGACCTCTTCATTGATGTGATGCTTTTGAACTGTGGTGTTGGAGAAGACTCTTGAGAGTCCCTTGGACTGCAAGGAGATCCAACCAGTCCATCCTAAAGGAGATCAGTCCTGGGTGTTCATTGGAAGGACTGATGCTGAAGCTGAAACTCCAATACTTTGGCCACCTGATGTGAAGATTTGACTCATTGGAAAAGACCCTGAAGCTGGGAAGGATTGCAGGCAGGAGGAGAAGGGGACAACAGAGGATGAGATAGTTGGATGGCATTGCCGACTCAATGGACATGTTTGAGTAAATGCAGGGAGATGGTGATGGACAGGGAGGCCTGGCGTGCTGCAGTCCATGGGGTCGCAAAGAGTCGGACTGGACTGAACTGAAGTTTGAGTCAGATCCCGAGCTCAGCTGCACGGCGCGCTGACTGAAAGCGCCCTCCTGTGCAGCTGTCTCCTGTTCCCAGGCCTGCCATGGCCAACTGGGCGCTTGGGAGGTCACGGCCCTTTGACCTCTGCGCCTCTTCTCCAGGTTGCTTTCATCTCCCACCCTCTGAAGCGTGCCATGGAACCCAGACAGGCACCCAGGGGCTTCTAGCTTGTCTCTTGAAACTGGCGGGGCTGCCTTTCTCACTGGGGCCACCCCGCCACAGCCCACCCACCATCCACAAGCCCCAGGCGCTTCCGACCCTGAATCATCCACCTTCAGAGGCCTCCGCACCTGAGCTATCAGGAAGACGCCTTCCCAGCCGAATTCCCCTCTCAACCTCTGGCTGGGAGTGGCACACGGAAAGCCGGGAAGGGGCTGCCCCTCGCTCGCCATGACCCAGCTGTGTCCCAGCTGTCTGGAGGTCACCCAGGGGCTCTTCCCCAGGCAAGGGCAGCCGCATCCGTTTAGCATACACTTACACTGTGTTCCAGGTGCCGTGCCCATCTCTTTCAGGGCCGTCTTTTGCTTAATCTTCACCACTTCCTGGGGAGACCAGGAGTGTGGACGTGGGGTTCAGCGCAGGGATGCTGGAGCCGGGTGGTCCAGGTCTGAATCCTAGCAGCTCTACACCCTCGCTGTGTGACCTTGGGCAAGTTACTTAACCTCTCTGTACCCCAGCTCTTCTCCTATAAAATGGGGATGCTGCCTGCCAGACTCTCGAATGAGGACTTAATACAGATAATGGTCTTAGAACAACAATGCCTGGCCCATGGTGTGCTATATAGTGTTAGCTATTATTATTATTCTGTTTTACAGATGGCAAAACTGAGGCTCAAAGAGGAGCACACAGCTGAGTAACCCAGGTCTGTGTCATTCCAGAATCAATGACCCATTTTATTGCCCCTTGAAGTAACCCCATAAACCTGTAACTTGAATGGTGTTTTGCACCTGGGACCAGCCAGGGCCCTGGGGCTCGACAGCGGGCAAATGTATAAGGAGTCTAGCCAGGTCCTTTACTCCCGCCACACAGGTTTAGAGGAGACCCTAGAGGTTATCTATATCTAAGCTGTCCAACGTGGCAGCCACTAACCATGGGGCTGTTGAGCCCCGGATATAGTTGGTCTAAATGGCGATGTGCTCTGAGTGTAAAACACACGAGGGCTTAGCTTCCAAAGGCTCAGCACAAAGAACGTGAAATCTCCTTAATGCTTTTTTTGGCCTCAACGTGCAGCATGCTAGTTCTTAGTTTCCCGACCAGGCATGGAACCCGAGCCCCCTGCAACAGAAGCTCAGAGTCCTAATCACTGAACCACCAGCGAATTCCCCCCTTAATACTTTTTTATACTGAATACAGGTTGGAGATGTTTGGGGTATGTTCGGTTAAACAACATTATTGAAACTAACTTCACGTATTCATTTTTACTTTTTTAGGTGGCTGCTAGAACACTGAGGACCCCCACTGCACTTCTACTGGACGCTGCTGATGCCGGCCGTTATTCCACTTTACAGATGAGGAAAGCAGGGCGCGGGGGTGTGATTTGCTTTCGGGTTTCTGTTGGCTCAGCTGGGCCTCCTCAATCCCACTCCGGGGCTCTTCCCTGGAGTTGCCTCAGGAGGTAAGAGCTGAGCTGGGCTGCACAGGGAGACTGGCCACCCTGGCTCTGCTCTGTCCCCCGCCATCGGTGCCCTCGCCCGCCCGCACCTCCTCCCACACACCGCCTGCCACAGCCCTCCGCCCAAACCATGAGGTTGAAGAATCGCCCAACGCAGGGATTTCCGAGACCCCATCGTCCACCTCGTCTGCCTGCAGGAAACAGCGGCCGCCTCTGCTTTGCAGGCCCACTGGGGGGCTTCCCTGGTGGCTCACTGGTAAGGAATCCGCCTGCCAGTGCTGGAGACACGGGCTCGGTCTGTGGGCCGGGAGGATCCCGCAGGCCGTGGACCAGCCAAGCCCTTGAGCCACAACTATGGAGCCTGTGCTCTAGAGCCTCGGAACTGTATCTGCTGAGCCCATAAACCACAGCTACGGAAGCCCGCGAGCCCTGGAGCCCGCGTGCCCCAGCAAGAGACGCTCTTGCCGTGAGAAGCTCCCGCTCACCACAACTGGAGAAGAGACCGTGCAGCCAAAACCCAGCAGAACCGCAAAATAAGTAAATTTAAAAATGACCTCCTGCGCACTTACAGAGTTCTCTCTCGGATAGTTGTGAGCAGGAATGAGGAGACAGAGGGCTGAGATGTAGGCTCACCCAGCGACAGAAAGCAGCTCAGAGAAACGTGCCCTCAGCTTCCCGCCGGGCTAGTTTAACAGCCTTTGTTGTTTCGGCTGAGAGGTCAGTTCACCCCCCCAAGGGTTACCTGGCAGTAACTAGCGATCCTGAGCAGCAAAGTGCCAGTGAGCGTGCAGAGCGACAGCGGGTCTCGGTTTGTCGGGTCGTGTGGTCTGTTTGCATTCCCTGTCCGTGCACCTTTGAAAAAGGAGCTGTAGACACATCATCTTTCCTTTCATGGCTTCATTCATGAGTTTCACCTTCAAGGAAAGGTGAAAAAAAAAAAAAAAGGAAAGGAATTTTAGAAACGACTTCCTGGGATGGAGGCTGTATCGTCACGCCTCTCACGTTGCTCCCTGTGGACTCCAGTACTCTCTCGTGGAAGTCTTCTTGGTGTCTAACCCACATCCCTCAAGCTGCCGTGTAGCCTCCTTCCCCTGGGGCTGGCCTCTGGGATCAGCTGGGAGGTGGAGGTTCTGGGAAACCAGCCTGGAACATCTGGATGGGATGAGCTCCTGGTGGAGGGTGACGGTGGCTTCTTGCCCCCTCTCTTGCTCTGAGTGTCGTGGAGGAGTACCCTACACGCTCAGTCCTCCCAGGAAGAAAGGAAGCCACTTTCCAGCAACACCCAGGAGACAACAGTGGGGGGCAATGACTTTTGAACGTTTTGACACAGCAGGACCCCCTGCGTCTCGTTTCCTCTTTCCAGCTCATCTTCCCTCCCGACATACTCCCTAAAAACCAGCTCTTGGGAACAGATCTGCCTTGTGAGGCGTGAGCTCCCCATCACTGGAAGAATCACCCCAAAAAAGACTGGAGAGCTAACCGAGCTGTGGTAGAAGAGATTGAGATGGTTCTGGTTTGGGGCACTGAATAGGTGCTTTGTGTGTGTCTGTGGAATAAATAGTCGTGATTCCTGTATTGGGAAGGAGGTTTTGCTAGAACACTTGGCTACACATTAGAATCCCTGGGGAATTTCAAACACATGGATGCCTGGATCTCAGCGCCATGGATTCTGACTTAATTGTTCTGAAATGCAGTATGGGCATTAATATTTTTTAAAGTTTTCCAGGAGATTCCATGTGCAGCGCCCGCATTTGAGAACTGGAACACCAAGTTTCCTTCTAAGTCCAAGATGATAAGTACGTGTTATAAAGTCATTTACACTCTAGTATAAACTTCAGTCAGAGGTATTTCGTGCATTCTGTGATATATATGATTTGTGGCTTGATAAGTGGTTTTAAAAATGTGATCTCAGAGTTTAGCCGAATTTTCTTTATAAGAAGCAGAAGGTGTTCAGACGAGTCAGTGAAGCCTTTCTGCTGAGGGTGAGTGGTCCAGCGGCATCCATGGAAGTGGGGCAAGTGGGTTCACTAAGCCCACCCTGGATGCAGAAACTTCTGGGACTTCAGAATTAAAACAGGAACCTCCAGTTGGATGGGAGAGGCCTAGCCTCTGACTCAGGGAGTTCCAGTCTGATGGGGGAGGCACAGCCTGTGCTCCCAGGAGTATCCTAGTCTAGAGAGAGCCCTCGCTGCTCTCAGCCTCACCCAGGGTTTCAGAGAGAGCCCTCGCTGCTCTCAGCCTCACCCAGGGTTTCAGAGAGAGCCCTCGCTGCTCTCAGCTTCACCCAGGGTTTCAGAGAGAGCCCTCGCTGCTCTCAGCTTCACCCAGGGTTTCAGAGAGAGCCCTCGCTGCTCTCAGCTTCACCCAGGGTTTCAGAGAGAGCCCTCGCTGCTCTCAGCCTCACCCAGGGTTTCAGAGAGAGCCCTCGCTGCTCTCAGCCTCACCCAGGGTTTCAGAGAGAGCCCTCGCTGCTCTCAGCCTCACCCAGGGTTTCAGAGAGAGCCCTCGCTGCTCTCAGCCTCACCCAGGGTTTCAGAGAGAGCCCTCGCTGCTCTCAGCTTCACCCAGGGTTTCAGAGAGAGCCCTCGCTGCTCTCAGCTTCACCCAGGGTTTCAGAGAGAGCCCTCGCTGCTCTCAGCTTCACCCAGGGTTTCAGAGAGAGCCCTCGCTGCTCTCAGCTTCACCCAGGGTTTCCCAGTTTACAGTGTGCTTTTCTCATCCTCAGCAAGTGATTGATCTAATGAGGTGGCAGCCCTACCACTCAGGTGGCAGCCCATTCCACTCTCTGTAGAATTCTCGCTAGGATTCCCAGGCCGATGGAAGATGTGATTCCAGACTGTCCTTAGGGAGTCGTTGCTCTGATGCCTCCCACAGTCCCCACCCTCTGGTGTCTGAGCAGGATGCAGGGAGGCCTAGTCCCTGTTTCCTGGGAGCCGCTGGGGCTGCTGTGGGAGTCAGCAACCCCGCGGTCCTTTCGCACAGCCAGCTGGAATCATCTCCTCGGTGTTTGCCTCCTTCCCTGGAACACGCGTTCCTAATGGGCAGGGACTCTGTGCTCCCTTCCTCTGGATCCCCAGAAGGTTTGCTGATTGACTGATGCACCAGCTCAGTAAACGAATGAATGAACTGGCCTGACGGGAGGGTTGCATTTGGACCCTCGGCATGGCAATGCCCTGCTCCTTTGGACAGCCTCGGAGCCTTCCCACCCCCTCCTGAGAGTCCCTGAGTTTCTGAAGAGGATTGCACACACGCTTGCAGGTGTGGGTTGTTCCAGCAGCCTTGTAGAAATACGCCAGAGACCAGGAGGAGCCTGAGGCCCACAGGGAAGGCCTGCAAACAGGGGTGCCAGGCACTTCTCGGGGAATCTCGGGGAACCCAAGAATGGGAGGGGTGATGGGGGCATCACCTCTCCTCTCTTGGGGCAGGGGGTGCTGCCTGTCCTCTCCTCTCTGTGCAGAAAACCACACCTAGGAAGAGCTGGAAGGAAAGGCGTCCGAATAGAACAGTTGTCCCTGGAAGGCATGAGGGTGGGGTTACATGACTGTTCTCTGCAGTTTCCGAAATCCCTAGGCCTGGTCTTGACGGTGAAGCGAACACCGCAGACTTTCCCTGGTTGTCCCTGCATGGCCTTGCCTGTCCCCTGGGGCTTAATTTCTTGAGATTCACGGGAACTTATTCCAGCCGCTGCCAGCGAGCTGCCCATGGCTGCCTGGTTGGCGTGAGCTTTTCCTCTCATGGTTGGGTGGGAGTGGGGAGTCCAGGCCTTTCCCTGTTTGCTGGCACAGGGTCCAGGCCGGAAATCAGCCCAAGAGAGCCTCAGGGGTTACCTAATAAATGTCTCTATCTGATTGCTCCTCCCAAGGAGGGCTACAGCGATTCCAGTTGCTGAGATCCTGGTGAAAGGAAAAGAGGGCAAAAGTCTCCCGCCCATTCGCATCTTGCAGATTTTCTCACCAGCAAAGTGGGTTTGGGCATGTGTCTCCCTGGGCCCCGGGATCTGCCTCTGCTTCCGATTCATTCATCGTGTGTGTGCGCGCACATGTGTGCGAGTGTGTGTGCGCGTGTATGCGTGTGCGTGCATGTGTGCGTGTGTGTCTGTGTGTGCATGCGTGTGAGTGTGCGTGTCTGTGTGTGCATGCGTGTGTATGCCTATGCGTGCGTGTGTGTCTGTGTGCATGCGTGTGCGTGCATGCGTGTGCGTGCGTGTGTGTGTGCGTGTGTGTGCGTGCATGTGTGCATGCGTGTGTGTCTGTGTGCGTGCATGTGTGTGTGAGTGTGCATTGTGTGTGTATGCGTGTGTATGTGTGCGTGTGTGTCTGTGTGCGTGCACGTGTGTGTCTGTGTGAGTGTGCATGTGTATGCGTGTGTTTGTGCATGTGTGTGTCTGTGTGTGCGTGTGTGCACGTGCATGTGTGTGCGTGCATGTGCGTGTATGTGTGTGCGTGTTTGTGTGTTTGTGTGTGTGCGTGCGTGTGCATGCGCGTGTTTGTGAGTGCGTGCATGTGCAGGTGTTTGTGCATGCGTGTGTGCATGTGTGTGCATGCGTGTGCGTGTATGCGTGTGTTTGTGTGTGTGTGTGCGTGTGTATGTGGCTGCGTCGGGTCTTGCTGTGGCATGTAGGATCTTTCGGGGTCTTTCACTGTAGCATGTGGGCTTTTTCTGACGCCTTGCGAGGGGTCCAGAGCACAGGCTCAGAGGTTGCGCCGCGGGCTTAGCTGCCCCAGGGCGTGTGGGATCTTACTTTCCCAACCAGGGATGCAGCCCCTGGCCCCTGCCCTGGCAGGCGGATTCCTAACCCCTGGACCACCGGGGAGGTGCCCGTTCATCTTTCATTTTCCCGTGTGCCCAGTGTCTGGCCACACTCATCATGTCTGCAGTGATGATCCAGTGTGACCAGGGCCAGCTCTTGCCTGGCCTTCCACACTGGTTTCCTGTCTTGCCTCCTTGGACTGTTCCCTCCCAGAAGGATTCAGCGTATACCTCCACCTCTGTGCCAGGTCCCTTACAAGGCCAAATATTAGATCAAAAACTTCCAGCTTGAAGGAAGGCATTATATGGGTCAGGAAGAGAGATGGGCAGACAGGTAATCCAGGTGAAACGTGTTCGGTAAAGGGACAGAATAGGAGAGCAGGGAGGCAGAGCCTGCCAGTGCCTGCTGGGTGCTCAGGAGAACCGGCCTGGGGAGGGAGGGGGAAGGACAGTCTGGATTGGGGGCCTCAGGGCTGGTGGGCTGTTCTCAGGCCCCCGCCACCCCTGGGCCATCCTCCCGTCTTCCCCCTCCTCCCGCCCTTCACCTTCTCCCAGGCCCACTGTTCCAGGTCATCAGGTGTGGGCAAAGTGAGAAGGGGGGCTCTCAGCCGGCTGTGAGGGTGAAGGCCCGCTGTGTCCTGAAGCTTGGAGCTGAAGTCGGATGTGGGGATCGCCGGGGAGCTGCAGTGACCCCGGCGTCATTGCCGTCTCCGTCTCATCCCGGCTGTGTCGCCGGTGGCCGATGTGATGTCCACGATGACGCTGCGGGCAGGACTCAGCATCCCAGTGGAACGGGCCCCTAGTCCTTCTGCACCCCCGCCTCCTGCTGCCCCCCGGCTAAGGGAGAGCATCCAGGACCCAGCGAGGGATGAAACGCATTAGCTCTCAGCAGAAGCGGCTGAGCAATCCTCCACCATGAGGTGGCCTGCTTCCCAGGAGGATCTGTTTGTCCTTCAGAGTAGAAATAAATAGAAACCGACTCTTATACCTGACGGCGGGCTCCTGCTCCCAGAAAGCGCTGCCTGAGAATTCTGTGCTCAATGGTGGTCTTGCGCTCTGGGCAGGGGGTCTGGAAACCCTGGTTGATGTGACCTGAGTAGGGACAAAGTCGGACGAAGTCACAGCGCAGCAGGGAGGGGTTGTGACGGTGGCCAAGTTTCTTGGCTCCTGGCAGCTACCTGTTGGCAGAGTTTAACATTTAGCCGGATTTGGCTCACAGCTGGAAGGACGTGGGGTTGGCAGGAGAAGCCAGTAGTCCTGATCCAAGTTATCCTTTCTTCTTGTTTTTAAGTTTTGGGCCTCACCTCAGGGTGCATGAGGGGCCTCCCTGGTGGCTCAGACAATGAGGAATCCTCCTGCCCACGCAGAAGACGCAGACTGCATCCCTGGGTCGGGAAGATCCCCTGGAGGAAGGCATGGCAACCCACTGCAGTATTCTTGCCTGGAGAATCCCATGGACGAGAGGAGCCTGGCGGGCTGCAGTCCATGGGGTCGCAAGGGGTTGGATAGGACTGAGTGACTGAGCGTGTGTGCAGGGCATATGAGATCTTAGTGCTCCGACCAGGAATCAGCCCCCTCAACCCCCCACGGTGGACCCCCAGGGGAGTCACGACCTGGGCTGTACTGGGGGTGTCCCACCCTGAGCTGGTCTTTAGGGAAACGAGGTGGTGGGAAGCCCTGCTCGCTGCCCTGGGACCCCCACAAGGCCAGGCTTCAGGTCCACCAAGTGCTTGACCTCGGACTGAGTGGGGCCCTGGCTGCCTGGGAGGTGTCTGGACTTGCGGTGGGGTCTCGCCAGAGAGGTCTGAAAACAGGAAGGCCTGTGTGATGATAGGGCCCAGTGCAGAGTGAGAACGTGGGCCGCTCTCCCAACGTCGCTAAGAAGGTCAGGACGACGGGCGCAGGACGTGATTCCAGGCAAGGGCTCTGTGCACGCTTCCCACCCTCCCCAAACCCGCCGTCTTCCTTCCTCGGGGCTCCTAGAACAGAGTCTCACAAGCCAGGTGGCTCTCAGTGCAGACCATCTCCCCGTCCGGAGGCTGGATGTGAAGGTGGGGTCGGTCCCTTCCGGGGCTCTGGGGCAGAGTCTGTCCCAGGCCTTGTTCCCAGCTCCCGAGGTCTGGCTGGCAGTCCGTGGGTCCCCTTGGCTTGGAGCAGCAGCGCTCCGGGCTCTGCCTCCGCACTGTCCTCTCCTTGAGGGTTTACTTGTCGGTGTCCCCTCTTGAGAGGACCCCCGGTCGTGTTGGGTTAGGGCCCACCCTAACGACCGCATTCTAACCTGATTCCTCTGTCAACACCCTGCTTTCAAAGTCGGTCGCATTCTGAGATGCCGAGGGTCAGGACTTCACATGACTGGGGAGAAGGTGCAATTCCACTGGTGATCCTGGCCTGGCTGGAAGGCTGCCTCTGGTCCGGCTCAGCTGGCGGGGTTAACTGACTTGTCTGTGCCTGGCTCCCCTGGGGCAGGTGAACCCCCTGTCCCCACGGAACCTCCCGGTGGGAGACAGGGTGGCCCACAGGTCCTGGTGGCTGGTGGCCTCTGCTTGGCCTTAGGAGGGCTGGGGGATCCACCTTGGGGGGCAGAGACCCCGTGTGTCCCCCAGCTCTGTCTGTGGGGCCCAGTCGTCATTTGATGGCCACCAGGTCCCTGCCTGCCGTGGTGCCCTCCCTTCCCGTCCCGTGAGGGGGCTCTGGGGAGTGACCGCTGATGTGTCCGTGCAGGACCAAGCCCTGGGCAGACACTCACTAGCATTGAGTGCCCCCCTCCCCAGCCTCAGTTTCTTCACCTTACAGTCGGGTCACCAGGACCTGCCCCAGGGCTCTGCTGGGAGCTCTGGCAACCCCGCGTCTTGGACGCCCCCAGCAGAGCCTGGAATGCCTTGGAACCCAAGGGGCAGCAGCTCAGAGCCCTGGTCTCGGGTATAATGCCTTGGTGGGAAAGCAGAAATCTACCTTGGAGGACCAGAGGGCTGCAAACACCACCCCCCTCTGGAAGGGGCTGACACATGTGGGTTGTGACTGGTTTGGGGGGGCGAGAGGATAAGCCGAGGGGAAGTGGTGTCGTGGGCGCGGGAGGGCCGGGTCCAGGGCTGTCGGCGGTGCACACCTGGGGCACTTGTTTTTGGCGCAAACCAGGGATGGCGTCATCCATTCTTTCCGAATGATCGTTAATTACGGCCGAGAAGAAATGCCAGCTCTGGGGTTTGAGCCTTTTCCCCTCCTATTTCTTTTCTTTCTCTTAATGAGTGTGATGGGATCAGCAGAGACCTGGGAGAGGAAAGCTGTTCCCTTTTAAGGGCAAGGCGGCTCCCCTTGGCTGACTCACCCGCCCCGCTTTCTGGCCCCCAAGCCTGCACCTTGCCTGTTAAAACTGTCCCGGGAGCCGCCCCTCCTGAGAAGGGCGGCCCCCACCTTCGTGTTTGTGGGGCTGAGTCAGCAGTGAAGTCACCCCTTGGCTCGGTTCTCAGACAAGCACCTTCTTGCCTGGGCCGCTCTGCACTGGCACGCGGGCTGCACCCCGGCCGGCACGTGGGCCGGGGCTTGGCCCCTGGGCCAGTGGTCAGTGATTGGAGCTGGGCCCAGGGTCCATCTGCCTGCTCCCCGCCCGCTTTCATTTGCCCCTAACCCAGCCGCTGTTGGCCAAAGGCTGCCCCTGAGCCGGGCGTGGCGTGGGCAGTGGGGTCTGAAGATGGTCAGCCCCCATGCCTGTGGGGCCGGGGGAAAGGCGCACACAGATTCCCACGCCCCAGACTGTTTGTGCCTGACTCTGTGGGTGCGCTGAGGGGGCAGCCCCCGACTGCCCTGGTGGTCAGGGACGGCGATGCTGGAAACGAGTCTTGGAGGCCGTGTTAGAAACTGCCAGAAAAGGAGGGGCACACGATCAGAGGAAACAGCGTCAGTCAGAGGAGCAGCGTGTGCGGAGGCTCAGCTCAGCTCAGTCGCTCAGTCGTGTCCGACTCTGCGACCCCGTGGACTGTAGGGGTCCTCTGTCCATGGGGATTCTCCAGGCAAGAATACTGGAGTAGGTTGCCATCCCTCCTCCAGGGGGTCTTCCCGCCTCAGGGATTGAACCTGGGTCTCCTGCACTGCAGGTGGGTTCTTTACCATCTGGGTCACCAGGGAAGCCCCCTGGACCCCTTTCCAGCCTACAGTTATCGGAGTGTCTTAGGTCATATGGAAGACCCCCCTCTCTTGCCCTCCAGGACCTTCATGTCTGCTGGGGCATCCAGCACCCACCTGGAAAGTGAGGAGCAGTGTCTGCGTGAGGTTCTCCTGTGGGGCAGACGGCTGGTGACTGGCCCAGCCAGTGTCTCCTGCCTGAAGACCGGCCCGATGCTCCGCTAAGGGCTGCTGTATCGCCTGCATTCGGCCACCAGCGCGGGCTCCCTGCTCACTGCAACTGTGTTCGCTGTGAGATCAGCCCTGGGGTCGAAGCAGGCGCCTGTCTGCGCTTCCCTTTCTCTGCTTCACCAGCCCTTGCTGCAGAGAAACGGGGGCAAATATGTGATAAAATCATCAGCAGGAAATGGTTCTCTGTGTCTGCTATAGGAGCAGAGCTTTGGACCCAGGGCACTGAGATCCATCCCTCATAGCCTTTTTCATCTCTTTAATAAACCAACCGAGGATTTGGAGGCAGCAACCCATCTGCTCTCAGTAGACACACCAACGCTCGTCAGGCTCACGGTGAGCAGTGTAACATGGTCACAATAGTGACATCTGCCATTCAGCAGCGAGGACTTAGACCCACGTTATTTTGTCAAATGAAAAAGCCTGTCACTAAACAGTATGCAGAACGTAGTCCTATTTTGGCAAATAAACACAAGACGCACGGAGGAGGGCAGGCAACCCCTCCAGTATTCCTGCCTGGAGAATCCCGTGGACAGAGGAGCCTGGTGGGCTGCACTCCACGGGCTCGCGGGGCGTCGTACACGACTGAGCGAGTGACACACACACACAATCCACGTGCCCGAAAGGAGCCTAGCGAGAAACACACCAAAATGCCAGCACTGGCTACTTCCGCATGGGGGTTTAAGGTGATTTCCACGTTCTCATCTGCAGCTCTGTGGCTTATCTAGAATCAGCGTTTTTGTACAGCCCGTGAGCTGAGAATGACTCTTTGGAGAGAATTAAAAGCAAACCAAGGTCAGCAGAGAATGAAGGGTGCTTCAAGGAGAGCTTCGCTGGGGGTCTCCTAGGATCACCAGGAGCCAGGACAGGCCCCCAGAAGGGCGATTCAAAACCCCAGGCTGCCTTGGCCCGAGTCTCCTGGATTGAGGTGACCATGGGTGGCTTGGGGACGAAGAAGAAGCTGGTTTGGGCATTTCAAGAATCAAAGGTCAACATCCTTGGGCAACAGAAGTGGACTCATGAGGAGGCAGGAGACCTGCCTGGCCAAAGGGCAGATGAGGTGGGGCCTGGAAAGGCAGTTTGGAGGAGCAGAAGATTGGAGGACGAACCTGGGGAGCCGCCTGCAGACGCCAGGCGAGAAGCTGGGCTTCGTTGTGGAGTAAGGGGCTGAGGCACGAGGCCAGCTGGGGCAGCCCCACGTGGGCCGAGGGGCGTGGGGCAGGGCAGGAGGCTGTCACAGTCACGCCCGGCTCCCGGCCCAGCCTCCTTCCTGCCGCCGCTCCTGTGCGCCCACATGCCCCTCCGCCCTCTCACCCATCGGCTCGGTCAAACCAGTAGAGGGATTGGGAAATGGACACGCGGGGCAGGGATGGGACGGCGCGGGGACACCCCTTCCTTCCTCTTAGTCACTCGTCTAACTTTCAGCACATCTTTGCAGCCTTAGTCACCCCCGAGACGATCGTGCCTGTCCTTACTGCCAGGGGAACTGGGGCAGAGAGTCAGCTGCCCACCTGCTGCCCCCTGTCCTGGTTCCGAGGTTTAGGGAATAAGCCCAATAAGGTGGTCAGGCCCAGCCTCACTGCCCTGGGACGTCTGACAGCTCTTGGCTCTTGGAACTAGATGTGGCGCGGGGCTCGGGCAAGGCAGATTGTGCTTTGAATCCCAGCTCTGCCTTGCTGTGTGACTTTGAGTAAGTCACTCGCCCTCTCTGGACCTTGGCAGCCTTATCCTTAAATGGGGATGATGCAATCACTCACCGTGTAAGAACTGAAGGCTGTAACGCCCACAGATTACAGAGGAGACTTGCGGTAAACACCCCTCCCCTCCTCTGTAGGCTTATGAGCAACTGTGTGAAGCACAGGCTCTGCCCTTAGGGGGTCACCCAGGGAGCCGGGACAGAGCAACTCTGAGACAATTAGAGGCGGTAATGGAGCTGGATAACTTCGCAAGACATCGCCCTGCCCTAGGACACAGCAGTCTGTACCCCAGACCTCGGTGCCTCCTTTTTGGCCTTGCTCACACAGGCTTCTGCTCAGTTCCCAGAACGCACCAGGTCCTGCCACAGGGCCTTTGCACAGATGGTCTCTTTGCTGGCAGTGTTCTCCTTATCGCTACCTACTCCCTCCCGGACTCCACCGAGATTGAATCAGCATCAGCGTCTAGGAGGGTGGTCACCACAGCTGCCCTCAGAATTTAGAATAGAGATGCCCAACCCGGTTTTTTAGAATTATTATTAAAAGGAAAGGTGCTCCCTTCCTATCACTCCTTTGCTGGCTGTGCCGTGCCCTCGTTGCCGCGTGAAGCCTTCTTTAGCTGCAGCATGTGTGGGCTGCTCTCCAGCTGTGGCTCACGGGCTTAGTGGCCCCCCAACCCCCTGATATGTGGACTCTTCCCGGACCAGGGATCGAACCCATGCCCCCTGCATTGGCAGGTGGATTCTCAGCCACTGGACCACCAGGGAAACCCCCAACCCAGTTTCTGCAACACCCTGCAGAGACTGATGATTCTGAGAGGTATCAGGGAGCTCTCTAGGCAAAGTCACGTTTTAATACTTTAAGGAAAAGAGAAATGAGAGCCATCCTGCACTTGGGTGGGCAGGAAGAGGAGGCACCATCTTGATGCCCCCACTGTCCCAGCTCCGAGGATGCCCCGTGCCGCCCCGGAGGGCTCCCCTCTCCCGGAAAGGCTGACCCTTCTCTCCTCCGCGCATCTGTGGATCTTGGAGCTCCGATGAAGCCTTGCCGCATTGCTTTGAAATGACGGAGTCACATGCCTTTCTGCCCCATTGGACGGGGCACCGTCTCCATGCAGCTCATCTTCTCAGCCAACCTTGTCCAGGAAGCTGGCAATTTGTAGCACATGAGTGTCAGCCCAGATGTGACGATGGGTCAGAGCATTGCTCCTGGTTCCCACAGTTCTACATTCCATCACAAATTTCTTGTCTCCTGTTTTCTCACAGGCTTACTGAGGTTGTAACTTGCATTCCACACATTTCACCCGGTTTACGCGGACAGTGCCACGAATTTCGGTACATGCACGCATCCGCACCCGCAGTCGCGGCTCAGCACACTTCTGGCACTGCCCGGATCCCCTCTAGCCCCAGGTTACCTCTCATGCGATTTCTGTCCCTGCAGTTGCGCTTTTCTTTGCGATCCCGTGGCTCCTCTGTCCATGCAATTTTCCAGGCGACAGTCCTGGAGTGGGCTGCCATTTCCTTCCCCAGGGGATCTTCCCAACCTGGGGATC
The DNA here is from genome assembly GCF_042477335.2 of Ovis canadensis. Taxonomy (NCBI): domain Eukaryota; kingdom Metazoa; phylum Chordata; class Mammalia; order Artiodactyla; family Bovidae; genus Ovis; species Ovis canadensis. Next base: position 252,911,162 of record NC_091246.1, read on the forward strand.
GAACCCAGGTCTCCCACATTGCAGGAGACACTTCACCCTCAACCACCAGGGAAGCCCCTTTCGTAGCAATTCACATCAATGAAATCAGACAGTATGTGGTCTTTGTCGTCTGGCTTTCTTTGCTGACTCTAACATTTTTGAGGGTCAGAGATTTTTTCCCTTTTTTAAAAGAATTTTATTTTATATTGAAGTATGACAGAGGATGAGATGGTTGGGTGGTTGGATGGCATCACCAACTCAGTGGACATGAGCAAGCTCTGGGAGTTGGTGATGGACAGGGAAGCCTGGCGTGTTGCAGTCGGTGGGGTCACAAAGAGTCGGACACGGCTGAGCGACTGAACTGATTAAAGTGCAGTTGATTAACAAGGTTGCGTTAGTTTCAGCTATATTGAAAAGTGATTCCATTTATACATATACCTGTATCTATTTTTTTCAAATTCTTTTCCTGTTTAGGTTATTATAGAGTACTGAGCTGAGTTACTTATGAGAGGCAGTAGAGCCTTGGTTGTCTATTTTTAAATGTAGCAGTGTGAATATGTCAATCCCAAACTCACAGTCTGTTCTTACTTCCCCAACCATAAATTCGTTCTCTGTGAGTCCGTTTCTGTTTTGTAAATAAGTTCTGTGTTTCTAATCTGTAGACTCTGTGTATGAGTGATATCACATGATGTCTGTCCTTCTCTAGCTTACTTCACTTAGTATCATCATCTCTAGGTCCATTTGCGTTGAGGCAAACGGCATCATTTCACTCTTCCGGCTGAATAGTATCCCGCTGCATACAGGCACCACATCTTGTTTGTCCACTCACTTGTTGATGGATATTTAGCTCATCTTCCTGTCTTGGTTGTTGCGAATAGCGCTGCTGTGAACACAGGGGTGCGTGGATGTTTTTGAATTCTAGTTTATGGTTGTATGCCCAGGAGTAGCGTTTATGGGTCACATGGTAATTCTGGTTTTCGTATTTTGAGGAGTCTCCATACTGTTTTCCATAGCAGCTGCACCAACTTACTTTCCCACCAACGGCGTAGGAGGGTTCCCTGTTCTCCACACCCTCTCCAGGATTTGCTGTTCGTAGACATTTTAGTCCTGGCCACTCTGACCATGTCAGACAGTGCCTCATTCTAGTTTTGATTTGCATTTTTCTAATAATTAGCGGCCATGGTGATGGTGATTGCAGCCATGAAATTAAAAGACGCTTACTCCTTGGAGGGGAAGTTATGACCAACCTAGACAGCATATTCAAAAGCAGAGACATTACTTTGCCAACTAAGGTCTGTCTAGTCAAGGCTATGGTTTTTCCAGTGGTCATGTATGGATGTGAGAGTTGGACTGTGAAGAAAGCTGAATGCCTAAGAATTGATGCTTTTGAACTGTGGTGTTGGAGAAGACTCTTGAGAGTCCCTTGGACTGCAAGGAGATCCAACCAGTCCATTCTAAAGGAGATCAGCCCTGGGATTTCTTTGGAAGGACTGATACTGAAGCTGAAACTCCAGTACTTTGGCCACCTCATGCGAAGGGTTGACTCATTGGAAAAGACTCTGATGCTGGGAGGGATTGGGGGTAGGAGGAGAAGGGGACGGCCCAGGATGAGATGGCTGGATGGCATCACTGACTCGATGGAAGCGAGTCTGAGTGAACTCCGGGAGTTGGTGATGGACAGGGAGGCCTGGTGTGCTGCGATTCATGGGGTCGCAGAGTCGGACACGGCGGAGCGACTGAACTGGACTGAACTGAATAGTCAGCGACTTGGGGCGTGTTTTCGTGTGCCCGCTGGCTGTCTGCATGTCTTCTCTGGAGAAATGCCTGCTTAGGTCTTCTTCCCACTTGTTTGACCGGGCTGTTTCTTTCTCTTCATCGAGTTGCATGTGCTGTTTGCATATGTTCGAAATCACGCCCATGTTGGGCCCATCATCGGCACCTGTTTTTTCCCTTCTGTGGGTTTTCTGATTGTTTTGTGTATGGTTTCCTTTGCTGAGCAAAGGCTTGTATGCTTGATTAAGTCCCATTTGTTTGTTTTTATTTCTATTGCCCTGGGAGACTGACCTAAGGAAACACTGGTACAATTTATGTCAGGGAATGTTTCGCATATGAGCTCCTGTAGGAGTTTCATGGTGTCATGTCACATGTTTAAGTCTTTAAGCCATCTGAGCTTATTTTTATATATGATACGAGGGTGTGTTCTAACTTCTTTGATTTACAAGTGGTTGTCCAGCTTTCCCAACATCATTTGTTGAAGAGACTGTCTTTCCCCATTGTATGTGCCTCCTTTGTCAAAGGTTAGTTGTCCATAGGCGTGTGGGCTCATTTCTGGACTCTTTGTTCTGTTCCATTGAGTCATATGCGTGTTTTTGTGCCAATACTATGCTGTTTTGATATCTGCAGTTTTGTAGCATTTTCTGAAGTCTAGGAGGATTATGCCTCTTGCTTTGTTTTCTCTCCTCAGGATTGCTTTGGCAATTCTGCATCTTTTATGATGCTATATAAATTTTAGGATAACTTGTTCTACATCTGTGAAAAATATTATCGGTAATTTGATCAGTTCAGTTCAGTTCAGTTCAGTCGCTCAGTCGTGTCTGACTCTTTGTGACCCCATGGACTGCAGTACGCCAGGCCTCCCTGTCCATCACCAACTCCCAGAGTTCACTCAGACTCATTTCCATTGAGTCGGTGATGCCATCCAACCATCTCATCCTCTGTCGTCCCCTTCTCCTCCTGCCCTCAATCTTTCCCAGCATCAGGGTCTTTTCCAATGAGTCAGTTCTTCACATCAGGTGGCCAAAGTATTGGAGTTTAGCTTTAGTATTAGTCCTTCCAATGAATATTCACAACTGATTTCCTTTAAGATGGACTGGTTGGATCTCCTTGCTGTCCAAATGACTCTCTAGAATCTTCTCTAACACCACAGTTCAAAAGCATCAATTCTTTGGCGCTCAGCTTTCTTCACAGTCCAACTCTCACATCCATACATGACCACTGGAAAAACTAGAGCCTTGACTAGAAGGACCTTTGCTGGCAAAGTAATGTCTCTTCTTTTTAATATGCTGTCTAGGTTGGTCATAGCTTTTCTTCCAAGGAGTAAGTGTCTTTTAATTTCATGGCTGCAGTTACCATCTGCAGTAATTTTGGAGCCCCCCAAAATAAAATCAGCCACTGTTTTCACTGTTTCCCCATCTATTTCCCATGAAGTGATGGGGCTGGATGCCATGATCTTCGTTTTCTGAATGTTGAGCTTTAAGCCAACTTTTTCACTCTCCTCTTTCACTTTCATCAAGAGGCTCTTTAGTTCTTCTTCGCTTTCTGCCATAAGATTGGCGTCATCTGGATATCTAAGGTTATTGATATTTCTCCCGGCAATCTTGATTTCAGCTTGTGCTTCTTCCAGCCCAGCGTTTCTCATAATGTACTCTTTATATAAGTTAAATAAGCAGGGTGACAATATACAGCCTTGACGTACTCCTTTTCCTATTTGGAACCAGTCTGTTGTTCCATGTCCGGTTCTAACTGTTGCTTCCTGACCTGCATATAGGTTTCTTATAAGGCAGGTCAGGTGGTGGGGTATGCCCATCGTTTTCAGAATTTTCCATAGTTTATTGTGATCCACACAGTCAAAGGCTTTGGCATAGTCAATAAAGCAGAAATAGATGTTTTTCTGGAACTCTCTTGCTTTTTCCATGATCCAGCAGATGTTGGCAATTTGATCTCTGGTTCCTCTGCCTTTTCTAAAACCAGCTTGAACATCTGGAAGTTCATGGTTCACGTATTGCTGAAGCCTGGCTTGGAGAATTTTGAGCATTACTTTACTAGCGTGTGAGATGAGTGCAATTGTGCGGTAGTTTGAGCATTCTTTGGCATTGCCTTTCTTTGGGATTGGAATGAAAACTGATTTTTCCAGTCCTGTGGCTACTGCTGAGTTTTCCAAATTTGCTGGCATATTGAGTGCAGCACTTTCACAGTATCATCTTTCAGGATTTGAAACATCTCAACTGGAATTCCATCACCTCCACTAGCTTTGTTCATAGTGATGCTTCCTAAGGCCTGCTGGACTTTACATTCCAGAATATCTGGCTCTAGGTGAGTGATCATACCATTGTGATTATCTGGGTTGTAAAGATCTTTTTTGTACAGTTCTGTGTATTCTTGCCACCTTTCTTAGTATCTTCTGCTTCTGTTAGGTCCAGACCATTTCTGTCCTTTATCGAGCCCATCTTTGCATGAGATGTTCCCTTGGTATCTCTAATTTTCTTGAAGAGATCCCTAGTCTTTCCTATTCTATTATTTTCCTCTATTTCTTTGCATTGATCGCTGAAGAAGGCTTTCTTATCTCTCCTTGCTATTCTTTGGAACTCTGCATTCAGATGCTTATATCTTTCCTTTTCTCCTTTGCTTTTCGCTTCTCTTCTTTTCTCAGCTATTTGTAAGGCCTCCTTAGACAGCCATTTTGCTTTTTTGCATTTCTTTTTCTTGGGGATGGTCTTGATCCCTGTCTCCTCTACAATGTCACAGCCTTCGTCCATGGTTCATCAGGCACTCTGTCTATAAGAATCAGTCCCTTAAATCTACTTGTCACTTCCACTGTATAATCATAAGGGATTTGATTTAGGTCGTACCTGAATGGTCTAGTGGTTTTCCCCAGTTTCTTCAATTTAAGTCTGAATTGGCAATAAGGAGGTCATGATCTGAGCCACAGTGATTTCTCTAGGCATTGCAATATGCGTGTTTTACGTTGTCACAATCTAATTCAAATTAATAATGGCTAACTTTCACCGAATTTGTAGCACTGTAGTTCAATTACCTCCTTTCTTTGTGCTGTTATTACCACAGATATTATATCTATATGGGTTTTCCAGGTGGCTGAGCGGTAGAGAATCCGCCTGCCGATGCAGGAGACGCAGGTTCGATCCTTGGGTCAGGAATTTCTCCTGGAGGAGGACATGGCAACCCACTGCAGGATTCTTGCCTGGGAAATCCCATGGACAGAGGAGCCTGGTGGGCTACAGTCCACGGGCTTGCAAAGAGTTGGACACGACTGAGCCTGTGTGTGTCTGCGTGTGCACACACACACACACACACACATCTATATGTGTTATAAACCTAGCTGCACAGTGTAATAACCTTTGCCTTGAACAGTCACATATCTTTGAAGGAAATTAATGAAACAAAAGAGAGACTGCATCACACCACTACCAGTTTCAGTGGTCTGAGTTCCAGCATGTGTGTTTGGATATTTCACGTATCATTTCCCATCAGTTAGATGTTTCTATTCAGTTTTCCTTTAGTTTTTAATATAATGCAGATCTTCTAGGAACAAATTTGTTTCGTATTTATTTATCTGCAAATGTCTTTCAGTTCAGTTCAGTCGCTCAGTCATGTCCGACTCTTTGCGACCCCATGAATCGCAGCACGCCAGGCCTCCCTGTCCATCACCAACTCCTGGAGATCACTCAGACTCATTTCCATCGAGTCCGTGATGCCATCCAGCCATCTCATCCTCAGTGGTCCCCTTCTCCTCCTGCCCCCAGTCCCTCCCGGCATTTACCCTAACTTGAAGGGCAGTTTACTGTATAGAGAATTCTTTGCTGACAGGGGTTCTCTTTCTGCGCTGTGAACATGCCATTCCAGTGGTTTCTGGCCTCCGTTGTTTCTGGTGAGAACTCGGCTGCCTGTCACATCACTGTTTGTCAACACGCGGTGTGTCTTTTTCTCTTGCTGCTTTCAGGGTTTTATCTTTGCCTCTGAGCAGCTTGACTATGATGGATGTGATTCTCTATGTTTATCCTTCCTGGTGATATTCTTGGATCTTTCAGCAAATGTATTTCACCAGATTTAGGAAGATCTGGGCCATCATGCTTCAAATGTGTCTCTCCCAGCTTCTCTTTTCTCTCTCGGGGCTCTAATGAAACATGTGTTGCAGTGTTTGATATTGTTGGAGAGATTTCTGAGACTCTGTTGATGTTTCCTCAACCTTTCCCCTCAAGCTGTGCTTTTCAGCTCGGAGAATCTCTACTGATACATCTTCCAAGTCCATCGTGTCTCTCTCCCATCATCTCACGTTTCATACGGAGCCCATCTGGTGTATTTAAACATTTTTCTCCAGTTACTGTACTTTTTAGCTCTAGAACTTCTATTTGACCTTAAACTACTTTTTAATTCTATGTTCAGTTTCTATTTATTCACTCTCAGTACATTTTTCTTTACTTTTTTGAATACATATTCTTGCAATTCTCAAACATATTTATATTATTTTTTAGCTTTTGAAAATCTATTAACATATTCAACATCTAGGTCCACTTTGAGTCAGTTTCCAGTGGCTGCTTCCCTACCCCGCCCCCCCTGCCCACCCACCTCTGATATGGGTCACCTTCCCTGTTTCTTTGCCTGTATAGTAATTTTTTGTTGAAAACCTGATGTTGTATATAATACATTGCGGCAACTCTAGATTATTTTGTTTTTCTGAAGTTGTTGATTTTTCTGTTTCAGTAGGCAATTAACTTGCTTGGACCCAAGCTGCAACCTCTGTCTCTCCCACAATATGAACCTGTTAATCTTTTTCTCACTTTCTTTTTTTTTTTTTTTCTATTTCAGCTTGGCTCCCTAGGGCCCTTCCCTATGTCTGAGTAGTTCAAGGTCAGCCAGTGAGTGGGCATAGGTTATGCTCAGACACCTCGAGCCAATAAGGGTTTAATCTTTTGAAACCTGAGCTCTGGGTGGGTTGAGGAGCTCATTCAAAGGTTCCATGTTCAGGCTAAGAAGAAGAGGGAGGAAGTTTTCAAGTGTCCTAGGGCTTCCATTTTCTCTGGGTTAACCCCCAGTGATGCTTGGTTAGCATCCAGCTGAAGATGTGTGAAGAATAACTCTGCGGTGTATTAGGGTTCGTCAGAGATAGAGAAAAGTGGGACACATAGATATAAATATGGATAAAGAGAAGATGCAATCTAGGAGTTGGCTCACCCCAGAATGGCAGCTGAGAAGTTGCACGGTCTGTCATCTGCAACCCGGAGAACCAGGAAAGCCAGTGTGATTCAGCCCGAGTCTGAAGGCCTGAGCATCAGGGAGTGAATGGTTGAAATCCCAGTCTAAGTCCAAAGGCCTAAGAACGCGGGATGCTGGTGTCTGAGGGCCGAAGTTGCATGTCCCAGCTCAAGCACAGACAGCGAACTCCCTCTTCCTCTGCCTTTCTGTTCTATTCAGGCCCTCAAAGGACTGGATGGTGCCCAGCTGCACTGGCAAGGGTTATCCTCTTTATTTAGTCCACTGACTCTCTTCTGGAAACACTCTCACAGACACATTCAGAAATAATGGTTCACCAGCTATCCAGTACGAAAAGGCAAAAAGAGATGACACCAGAAGAATAGCCCCCCAGGTTGAAAGGTGTCCAGAATGCTACTGGGGGAAGAGCGTGGAACAATTACTAATGGCTCCGAAAGGATGAAGCGGAGGGGCCCAAGCGGCTGGGTCAAAGTGGAAATCATGCTCAGCTGTGGATGTGTCTGGTGGTGAAAGTAAAGTCCGATCCTGTAAAGAACAACATTGCACAGGAACCTGGCATGTGAGAGCCACCAACCGAGGCAAAGTGGATGTGATCAGGCAGGAGATGGCAAGGGTGCATATCAGCATCTTAGCCGTCAGTGAACTGAAATGGGTGAGAATGAGTGAAATTTAGTTGCTGATACTGAAGCTGAAGCTTCAGTACTGTGGCCACCTGATGCGAAGAGCTGACTCCTTGGGAAGGACCCTGATACTGGGAAAGACTGAAGGCCAAAGGGGAGCGGGTGGCAGAGGATGAGATGGTGAGGCAGCGTCACGGACTCAACGGACACGAATCTGCGCAAACTCCGGGAGATAGTGAAGGACAGGGGAACCTGGCGTGCTCCAGTCCGTGAGGCTGCAAAGAGCTGGACGCAACTTAGCAGCTGAACAACTACCAGCTCTCTGGGTATCCCTTAGCCTGGTCAAGTTGAAATGAAGTAATCATCACATATGACGCTCATTTTCAGATCTCCCTGTTAAGTATGCCACCCTTGAACCGTGCCCACCGTCTCTGTCCCATGAAGCTGTGGGGTTTTGTTGCCCTTGCTTGGAGAGGTCTGGCCTCTCCAGGATAAAGGCCAAAAATTCGCTTCCTGGCCTCTGTGAGCAATCTTTCCTGAATAATGATTTTTCAAGTTGTTACCCGCCTTTGGTCATTTTCCAGTACTGTTAGAAGAATGATTTTGTCTAGTTTTATACTTGTTTTCTGTGAAGAAAAAATGCTCTATCTTCTCGTGAAGACATTACTAGAAATCTCGCCCTTTGTAATTTTGCAGAACTGTGTTTTATTGTACAGCTCACCAAGTTTAAACATTTAGAAAATAAGATAACTTTCTCAAATCACTCATAATGAATTGCCAGAGATAGTTATTGGTAACATTAAAGATATATCCTTTTATATCTTTTCAGCCATATACATTTTAAAAGGGAATAATTTGATGTATACTTTAATTACGGTGAAATGCACACAACACAAAGTCTTCCATTTTAACCATTTTTACGCATACAGCTCCGCAGCATTAAGTACTTTCACATTTTTGTGCAGCCATCACCATAACCCACCTCTGGAAATTTTTCATCTTCCCCAGCTGTAACTGTGTACACAGGGAATTCTCTGGCAGCCCAGTGGTTAGCATTTTCACTAAGGCCTGGGTTCAGCCTCTGGGGAACTAAGATCTCACACACCACCAGCTCAGCCATAAAACCCCACACAAAACAAAAACAGCTGTGTATCCGTTCAACAACAAGTCTCCATCTCCTCCTGTCTCAGGTAAATACCATTCTATGTTCTGGTTCTTTGAATTTTACTATGCTGGCTATCCGAGTAGGATCATACAGGATTTGTCCTTTGCCACCAGCTTATTTCACTTAGCATGATGTCCTCGCGGCTCATTCACGTCGCAGATGTGTTAGAATTCCCACCCTGTTTAGGCTGAATAATGATGTTCCTTTGTTTTCTCGTTTGTTGTTGTTCGTTGCTAAGTCGTGTCCGACTCTTTGTGACCCCACGGACTGCAGCACGCCAGGCTTCCCTGTCCTTCTCTCTCCTGGAGCTCGCTCAGACTCATGCGCATTGAGCTGGTGACGCCGTCCCACCACCTCCACCGTGTGGACGTACAGCCTTTGGCTTACCCGCTCATCTTGGATTGTTTCACACTGGGTTGTTTCTGCTCTTGGCTATCGTGAATGATGCTGCTGTGAATATGGGTATGCATATCTACGCTCCATTTCTTTTGGACAGATACGCAAAGAGGAGTTGCTGGATCACATGATCATCTGGTTGATTTTTTGAAGAACGGCTGTAATGCTTTCTGCAGCAGCTGTTCCGGCAGCGTGCAAGGGTTCCGATTTCTCTGCATCCTCGCCAACGTTTGTTATCTTTAGTCTGTCAGAACAGCCTATGAGTGTGCAGTGGTGTCTCCTTTCAGTTCTGACTGGAATTTCCCTAACGACGAGTGACGCTGAGCACTCTCCATGTGCTTATTGGCCACTCGTATGTCTCCTTTGGAGACGTGGCTATTTAAAGTTCTTTGTCCATTGAAAACTCAGGCTGACTTTCTGTCGTTGTTACTGTTGAGGTATAGGGGTTATTTACTCATCTTAAATCGAGGTATCATTGATGCGCAACAGTAATGTTCTGGTTGTGCAATGTGATGATTTGATATTTGTATACATTGTGATGACCGCCGCAGTAAGTCTAGTTAACATAGTTTTCCTGTGACGAGAGCTTTTTACTCTCTTAGCAATTTTCAAGTCTGCAATACAGTGTTATTAGTAACAGTCATCATGCCGTACGTAACATCCCCATGACTTTTCCACTTTATAACCTGGAAGTTTGTGCTTTCTGACCCATCTCACGCATTTATTCCGTCTTCTGCCCTCACCTCTGGGAACCACCAGTCTGTTCTATCCATGAGTTTCTTTCTTTCGTTTCTGTTTTAGATTCCACGTATACGTGATGTCATATAGCACTGCTTTCTCTGACTTATCTTGCTTAGCATAATGCCCCTGGGGTCCACTCATGTTGCAAACGGCAAGATTTCGTTCTTTTTTGGGGCTCGATAGCATTCCACCCCGCACCACATTTTCTTTACTCATCCCCTGATGGACGCTGGAGTTGTTTCCCTATCTCGGCTGTTGTGAATAATGCTCCAATGGACATGGAGGCGCATGTACCCTTTCAAGTTAGTGTTTTAATTTTCTTCAGATAAACACCCAGAAGTGAGATTGCCGGATCATATCTATTGTCAGTTTTTTAAAGGAAACTTCATAATATTTTCCATAATGGCTGCACCAATTTACATTCCCACCAACATTACATAAAGGTTCCCTTTTCTCCACATCCTCACAGACACTTGTTATCTCTTGCCTGTTTGATTGTGACCGTTCTAACAGGTATGAGGTAAAATCTCGTTGTGATTTTGATTTGATTTGCATTTCCCTGACGATTATTGACGTTGAGCATCTTTTCATCTACCTATTGGCCATCTGTATGTCTTCTCTGGAAAAATATCTATTTGGTTCCTCTTCGCATTTTTAAATTGGATGGTTTGCTTTTTATGCAATTGAGTTGCATGAGTTCCTTATATATTTTAGATACTAACTTCTTATCAGATATGTGATTTACAAATATTTTCTCCCATGCAGTAGGTTACCTTTTCATTTGTTGATGGTTTGCTTTTTTAGGAAAGTTTTAAAAGCTTCAGGTTTATCAGCTGTGCTGGGTTTTCACTCTGTGCACAGGCTTCCCAGGTGCAGCCGGCAAGGCCTTCTCTGGGTGCGGTCAGCGCTGCCCATGGCGGTGGTGTCTCCTGTCGTGGAGCACAGGCTCTGGGCTCTGGGCTCCGTAGTTGTGGCACACGGGCTTGGCTGCCTCTCAGCACGTGGAATCTTCCCAGAGCAGTGATCAAACCCATGTCCCCTGCATTGGCAGGTGGATCCTTAACCACTGGACTGCCAGGACAATCCTGATGATTCCCTTTGAGAGGCTTTTATTTTTGGCTTCTGTTGCTTTTGGCATCGGTTTTTTGAAAAATCATCACCCAGACCTATGTCAAGGGGCTTCCTGAGGAGTTCTCTGTATATTCTGGATATTAATCCCTTATTAAATATATAGTATTTAATATATGTACTTACATTAACTTATATTGTATACAATATAAAATCAGGGTTTATATTCATTATTTGCCAGGCAGTGTTCTAGGCACTTTTTTGCGTGATAGTTCATTTAACACTTCCCAGCAGGGGTGGACTGAGAAGGCGCAAATCTGGCCGGCCACCGGTCTGTCGGGAATGACAGAGCAAAGCCAGCTGCGGGGGAACAGGGAAGCCGTTCTCCTGCAGCCAGAGAGACTGCTCTTGTAAGACACTGTAACTCACTTTTCTCCTACCGAGATACAGCTCTGTAAAAACCAGTGGCTACCACATCCCGTTTGCTGCTTTAGACGTTATCAGTAGGAGTTTTGGAGAAGGCTGGAATGTATGAAGCAAACATCTCGTTCTCGCCCCGAGGGTCTGAGTCACTGGCACGGGGAGCAGCCCTGCCTTCCAGACCTAGTGCAGGGCCACAGCCTTCCTACACTAGCTACACTCTGCGGTTTCCATGGAAACAGGACTCTGAGTCCACATTGCCACCTAGACCTGAGGTCAGTCCCTTCAAACATAGCCCTGCTTTGTTGTGATGCCGTCAGAACATTGCATTTCAACTCCACCTGAACGCCGCCCTTCTCCAGAGTTCTCCGGAAACCTCTTCTTCTGTTTGGTTCCTTTGCTGCGTCTTCTCCCTCACTGCGGTGGGTTGAAAAGCCTGCCTTTGCCACATTATAGACCTGTTATTGATCAGGCCTTAGCTGGATTGGTTTGGGGCATAACTTTTTTGAAACTTTATTTTTATTTGGAGGATAATTGTTTTACAATATTGTGTTGGCTTATTCCATACAAGATCGTCAATCACCCACAGTATACATATATTCCCTCCCTCTTGAACCTCCCCCACAACCCTCCACCCCATCCTACCCTCGAGGCTGTCGAGTGACACAGGGGGCCGACTGAGCTCCCTGTGTGACTCAGTAACTCGGGACCTAACTTTTAAGCCTCAACTCTGAGGATGCTGTTGAGAAACCGGGGCATGTATCCCCTCAGTTCAGGGCTTGGATATCAGAATCACCCACAGAGCTTGGTAAAGCACAGATTGCTGGCCCCCACGGGGGTGCTGACCTCCCAGGGTCTCTGATTTGGAACGTCCTGGTGGGAACCCTAGAAGCTGCATTTCTAGCAAATTTCCAGATGATGCTGATGCTGCTGATTCCAAAGGACCACACTTTGGAAACACTGCCCTAATTAACTCGCATCAACTCCACATAACAGCGTTGTAAGGGTCAACTGATGAGAGTATGAAGACCTCGATTCAAGGTTTGGCATATGATAAGTGCTCAACACATGTAAGCTAGCGCTAGGGTACAGCCAGGACATCCTGAAGGAAACCAGTCCTGAATATTCATTGGAAGGACTGATGCTGAAGCTGAAACTCCAACACTTTGGCCACCTGATGCGAAGAACTGACTCACTGGAAAAGACCTTGATGCTGGGCAAAGTGTAGGTGGGAGGAGAAATGGACGACAGAGGATGAGGTGGTTGGATGGCATCACCGACGTGATGGACATGAGTTTGAGTAAACTCCGGGAGCTGGTGATGGACAGGGAAGCCTGGTGTGGTGCAGTCCATGGGGTCACAAAGAGTCAGACACGACTGAGCAACTGAACTGAACTGAATAAGTTCACACTATTTGTCTTTCTCTGTCTGACTTCCTTCATTTAATATGAAGGCCCTCCATATTGCTGCAAATTCTGCCTATTTCTTAACCAGATTGTTTGGGCTTCTTTTGGCGTGTTTGTGTTTTGCTATCGAGTTGCATGAGTTCTTAACATATTTTAAATGCTGATCTCTTAACAGATACATGATTTGCAAATATTTCCTTCTGTTCCATAGGTTGTCTTTTCATTTTGTGGGTAGTTTCCTTTGCTGTGCAGAAGCTTTTTATTTTGATGTGGAGCCACTTGTTTATTTTTGGTTTTTTGGCCTTTGTTTTTGGCGTCATATCCAGAAACATCATTCCCACGATCGACATCAAGGAGCTTACCACCGTGTTTCCTTGTAGACAACGAATACTTTGTAAGACAAGTACTGCCGAGACCTGGGGCCTGAATCTCCTTCTGCTCTCAGAATGGAAGGACGGGAACCATGGCCAATGTGATTTACTCTTTGGCAGCCACCCAGGGGTCCTCCCGGCCTCCTTCAGCAGCTCCTGCTGCCCCAGGCACACTGTCCCGTGACTCAGGACCGACTTTAGCTGGGCTCACACGGGCCTCCTACGGAAAACTGCTCTCCTGTCCCCTGGGCTGACACAGTCTATCACTAAAATCAAACCGTGGCGGTGCTTTTTCGAATCACAGAAAAATAAAAGGAAGGGGAGAGAATGTTTTCGGTTGTAAATTCTTCTGTACCTGTTGCCTTTGGTCCATATTATCATCAAGTAGATGGTGGTGTCTGATTTTGCCCCAAATTAAATCTCACCCACTGATATTTTGGAACGTCTCTGCAAAGCCAGTGGAACGCTTTGGGGGAAGAGCTGGCCTGGACCCTCCAGGCCGGAAGTTGCCTGCTGGGCGCTGGCTCCACCCTTCCTGCACCAGCGGCTGGGAAGGCGCCCGCCTCTGCTCCAGGCCTGCTGGCCTTCTGTCTTGCTGGGGACGACCGCCGCATCTTCCTCTCCTGTGGGCTCTGCTCCCACCTGCCCTCCAGCTGCGGGATGCCAGGGCATGTTTTCCATATTCATCACCGCTCCTCTGGAGGCCTCCCCTGTCCTGCCTTGCACAGCCAGACTGGGTCACCACAGAGCTCAGCTCCCATCAAGCCGCATCGTAACATGCATTTATAGGATCGTGTGACTCCCATCTGTCTTCACCAGAATGTGACTCTTCCCAGGGCAGACAGTGGGAACCGTGTGTGTGTGTGTGTGAGACAGAATACATGTGTGTGTGCTCACGTGTGTCCTGTCGTCGCTCTTTAGTTGCCAGTTCAGTTCAGTTCAGTTCAATCGCTCAGTCGTGTCCGACTTTGCGACCCCATGAAGCGCAGCACGCTAGGCCTCCCTGTCTATCACCAACTCCTGGAGTTCATTCAGACTCACATCCATCGAGTCCGTGATGCCATCCAGCCATCTCATCCTGGGTCGTCCCCTTCTCCTCCTGCCCCCAATCCCTCCCAGCATCAGAGTCTTTTCCAATGAGTCAACTCATTGCATGAGGTGGCCAAAGTACTGGAGTTTCAGCTTTAGCATCATTCCTTCCAAAGAAATCCCAGGGTTGATCTCCTTCAGAATGGACTGGTTGGATCTCCTTGCAGTCCAAGGGACTCTCAAGAGTCTTCTCCAACATTACAGTTCAAAAGCATCAGTTCTACCCAGAAAGATGTTATGGGGAGGGAGGTGGGAGGGGGGTTCATGTTTGGGAATGCATGTAAGAATTAAAGATTTTAAAATTAAAAAAAAAAAAAATTAAAAAAAAAAGAAAGGAAAAAAAAAAATTAAAAAAAAAAAGAAAGGAAAAAAAAAAAAAAAAACCAAAAGCATCAGTTCTTCGGTGCTCAGCTTTCTTTATAGTCTAACTCTCACATCCATACATGACCAGTGGAAAACCCGTAGCCTTAACTAGACAGACCTTTCTTGGCAAAGTAATGTCTCTGCTTTTGAATATGCTATCTAGGTTGCTCATAACTTTTCTTCCAAGGAGTAAGCATCTTTTAATTTCATGGCTGCAGTCACCATCTGCAGTGATTTTGGAGCCCCAGAAATAAAGTCTGACAGTGTTTCCTCATCTATTTCCCATGAAGTGATGGGACCAGATACCATGATCTTCGTTTTCTGAATGTTGAGCTTTAAGCCAACTTTTTCACTCTCCTCTTTCACTTTCATCAAGAGGCTTTTTAGTTCCTCTTCACTTTCTGCCATAAGATTGGTGTCATCTGGATATCTGAGGTTATTGATATTTCTCCCAGCAATCTTGATTCCAGCTTGTGCTTCTTCCAGCCCAGCGTTTCTCATGATGTACTCTGTATATAAGTTAAATAAGCAGGGTGACAATATACAGCCTTGACATACTCCTTTTCTTATTTGGAACCAGTCTGTTGTTCCATGTCCAGTTTGAACTGTTGCTTCCTGATCTGCATATAGGTTTCTCAGGAGGCAGGTCAGGTGGTCTGGTATGCCCTTCTCTTTCAGAATTTTCCACAGTTTATTGTGATCCACACAGTCAAAGGCTTTGGCATAGTCAATAAAGCAGAAATAGATGTTTTCCTGGAACTCTCTTGCTTTTTCCATGATCCAGCAGATGTTGGCAATTTGATCTCTGGTTCCTCTGCCTTTTCTAAAACCAACTTGAACATCTGGAAGTTCATGGTTCAAGTGTTGCTGAAGCCTGGCTTGGAGAATTTTGAGCATTACTTTACTAGCATGTGAGATGAGTGCAGTTGTGCGGTAGTTTGAGCATTCTTTGGCATTGCCTTTCTTTGGGATTGGAATGAAAACTGACCTTTTCCAGTCCTGTGGCCACTGCTGAGTTCTCCAAATTTGCTGGCATATTGAGTGCAGCACTTTCACAGCATCATCTTTCAGGATTTGAAATAGCTCAACTGGAATTCCATCACCTCCACTAGCTTTATTCGTAGTGATGCTTTCTAAGGCCCACTTGACTTCACATTCCAGGATGTCTGGCTCTAGGTGAGTGATCACACCATCGTGATTATCTGGGTTGTGAAGCTCTTTTTTGTACAGTTCTTCCGTGTATTCTTGCCACCTCTTCTTAATATCTTCTGCTTCTGTCAGGTCCAGACCATTTCTGTCCTTTATTGTGCCCATCTTTGCATGAAATGTTCCCTTGGTATCTCTAATTTTCTTGAAGAGATCTCTAGTCTTTCCCCTTCTGTTGTTTTCCTCTATTTCTTTGCATTGATCACTGAGGAAGTCTTTCTTATCTCTCCTTGCTATTCTTTGGAACTCTGCATTTAGATGCCTATATCTTTCCTTTTCTCCTTTGCTTTTCGCTTCTCTTCTTTTCACAGCTATTTGTAAGTTGCTAAGTGGTGTCCAGCTTTTTCACAACCCCATGGACTGCAGCCCGCCAGGCTCCTCTGTCCATAGGGTTTCCTAGGCAGGAACACTGCAGTGAGTTGCCATTTCCTCCTTCAGGGGATCTTCCCGACCCAGGGGCTGAACCCCCTTCTCCTGCCTTGGCAGGTGGGTTCTTCGCCACTGAGCCTCCAAGGCAGCCCCACGTGTGTGTTACCTGACCTTGATTTCCATGGTCCTTACCGTAGAGTTTGCACACGTAAGCACTCAATAGATATGTGTTGACTGGATGAGTGTGTGGTGCTGAGTACTTCTTTAGACTCCTTCCAGGAGCAGTGACTTCATTTTATCAACAGAGGGACGGAGGCCCAGAGATGGGGCTTGCATTGGCAAATTCTCACACCTAGAAAGGGGCTGAGCTGGGACTCAAAGCCAGGCCTCCGACTCAGCCCAGTGCCCTTTGTCCAACTCTGAGCTGCCAGCTTCCCTCGAGGTTTGGCGTGTTAAGCAGAAGCAGAGCGTTCAGAGGAAATTCACCGCAAGGCAGAGTGTTTACTAGCGATGTCCTCACCTCCCCAGCAGTGAAAGGGCAGAAAAGAGCTGAAAAGAGAATACCTTTCCAGTGAATGTGCTGGGCCGGCCAGGCCCCGGCTGACTCACAGAGAAGGTTTCACTTTATAAGGGCTTCTCGGGGGCGCCCCCTGGGTGTGCCTTTTGCCCCGAGTCCAGGTCCGGGAGGGCTCTCGACTTGAAGCCCCAGCTTTGCCAGCTGGGCATCCAGGGCGCTTCCCTCCCCCTCTTGAGTACAAGCCCTTCTTTATCTGGAACCTGTCTCTCCAGCCTCGTGGATGAGCAGGCTTGTGTTAATAGCTCACACCCAAGTTTCGGCGGGTCTGGCTGCCCACTGCCCCTCAGACACCTGGCCTCGCCAGACTTTACGTGGTTGGGTCTGGGAGTCCGAGGGTGCCTCCTGGGCCCCCAGGGCTCACAAATCCTGGTTGCATTCATCAGCAGCCCGTGTCTCTCATTCTCAAAGTCACCAGCGGCCCCAGCGGCCAGGGCCATCTGAAGGAATGGGGGGAGTCACGCCAAGAGCTGGTTTCCAAGGCTTCCGGCCCACGAGGGGTCCACTGGGTCCGCAGGTTTCTGCAGAAGGTGAGGAAAGGCTGCCCTTAGCACTCTGCTCACCCCTTGGTGCCTGCAGCCAGAGCTACCAGGCCCCCGCCCGGGCACCCCCGGGCACCGCTCCACAGGGCACTCACGCAGTGCCACCGCGGGAGTCCACATTCCGCCTCTTCTTCTAAAGACACTTCTGCGCTTGAGCCATTCCTGCGGCTCCAGGCCCTGCGCTGATACTGTCACCAACTAACTCTGCAGACAGTCCCGAGCTCTGTTTTGATTCTTGGTGTGCGTGTGGGAGGTGGGGGGGTGGTGGTTCCCTGAGGGCTCAGCGATAAAGAATCCATTTGCAACTAAGCCCATGCAACTGGCGAGTCCTGGAGCCGCAACAAAAGATCCCGCAGGATGTAACTAAGACCTGACGCGGCCAAATAAATGAATAAATAAATAAACATAAAAAAGAACCCACTTTCAGTGCTGGAGTCCCAGAAGATACATGTCCGATTCCTGGGTCGGGAAGATCCCTGGAGAAGGGAATGGCTACCTCCTCCAGTACTCTTGCCTGAAAAATCCCATGGACAGAGGAGCCTGGTGGGCTACAGCCCGTGGGGTCACAAAGAGTCGGACACGACTGAGCACAGTCAGTGGGGACTGCGACCCTCCAGCCACGTCCACACACTCCGAATACTTCTCACGGTCGCTGGGAAGCTGTCACCCACCTATTTTATTTCACAAAGGCCTCCCTGTCCTGTTCAGCAGCTTCTCACTAGCTATCCGTTTTAGGCACAGCAGTGTGTGTCTGTCAACCCCCGTCTCTCAATTCGTCTCACCCCCCTTTCCCATTCGGTGTCCATATATTTTGGGTCCCTATGTCTGTGTCTCTGTGTCTGCTTTGCAGTAGGTTCATCTGTACCATTTCTCTAGATTCCACACATATGTGTTGAAAGTGAAAGTTGTTCAGTTGTGTCTGACTCTGCTACCCCATGAACTACACAGTCCATGGAATTAATTCTCCAGGCCAGAATACTGGAGTGGGGAGCCTTTCCCTTCTCCAGGGGATCTTCCCGACCCCGGGATTGAACCCAGGTCTCCTGCATTGCAGGCAGATTCTTTACCAGCTGAGCCACCGGGGAAGGCCAAGAATACTGGAGTGGGTAGCCTGCCTATCCCTTCTCCAGCAGATCTTCCCGACCCCGGGATCGAACTGGGGTCTCCCGCGTTGCAGGCGGACTCTTTACCAGCTGATCTACTAGAGGTGTTAATATGCGATATTTGGTTTTGTTTTCCTGACTTGCTTCACTCTGTATGACAGACTCTAGGTCCATCCACGTCTCTACAAATGACCAAAATTCCGTTCCTTTTTATGGTTAAGTGCATTCCATGTACACACACACCCCACATCTCCTCTTTCCACTCATCTGTCAGTGGACATCTAGGTGGCTTTCATGTCCTGGCTGTTGTGAACGGTGCCGCAGTGAACGTTGGGGTGCCTGTGTCCTTTTGAATCGTGGTTTCTCAGGGTGTGTGCCCAGGAGTGGGACTGCTGGGTTGTATGGCAGTTCTCCTTTCAGCTTTTTTAGGAACCTCCGTACTTCCCCACAGAGGCCGAATCAATTTACATTCCCACCAACAGAGCCAGGGAGTTAGTTCCCTTTTCCTTGCACCCTTTCCAGCACTTGTTTGTAGACTGTTTCAGCGATGGCCGTCCTGAGCTTGTGAGGTGCCTCACTGTAGTTTGGTTTGCATTCCTCTGACAGTTAGTGGTACTGGACATCTTTTCACGTGCCCCTGGGGCATCTGTCTGTCTTCTTTGGGGAAATGTCTATTTACGTCTTGGGTCCATTTTTTGATTGGGCTGTTTACTGCAGGGAGATCACCTGCTCATTTTAGTGATGGAGAAGCTGAAGCTGAGAAATCTGCCCAAACCTCAGCAGTGAGAGGGACGGGGCTGCTGCGGGAACGGGCCTCTCAGGTCCCACCCCTGTGTTCACCACCCCGTGAGCTGTCTGCTGCGAAGACGCACATCCAGGAGCACACACAGAAGGACCTGCAAGGTGAGCCCCAGGCCCCCACGAGGGCGATCCCAGGAATTCCCGGTACTGCCGGCAGCTGCTGGAAATGGTTGGGGTGACGTCTTACACGGGGGGCCGATCGATTGCTGTGATAGGCAGGTGTTTTTGCTCTGTTGGAAGTGGTTAACGATTAAGCTGAAGGCAGAGGGTCAGAAAGGGAAAGGACGTGTGAATTTTGATCCAAGGCCACAGGCTCTCCAAGGTGGGAGAGGACAGGAGGGAGCTGGAGCAGGGAACCAGCCGCCCCCCGCAGCCCTGTCCACGGCTCTGCTCCTCTGGGTCAGGAACAGGCCTCATGCTGGCTTCAGGTAAACAGAACTGGGTTCTGCCCCGGTACTGCCATTTCCTGGCTGTGGTCCTTGGCCAAGATCCCCCCTGCCCGCCTGAGTCTTGTATTCTCATAAATGTAAAGTGAGACTGCCTACCCCCTACTTCATAAAGGGGTCGGGGAGATCACAAGAGATGAGCCAGGTGAAGGGCTTTGCATGGAGCGCATGCTTGGTAGATGCAGATTTCCCATCTCTTTCCACCATGTGGAATATCAGTACTAACTCCCATCAGCCTGAGAGAGCGACGAACCCTAGTTTTGAAACCCACGTCTATCATTTCCTGGCTGTTAAACCTGGAGAAAGTCGTTTCCCCTCTCTGAAGCCCAGCTCCCCAGCTAGGAATGGGGATGATGGGTGCCACATAGTAGGGTTTGGAGCAAGGTTCCAATCCAAAACAAGAGCTAATGAAGCTCTGCTTTGTGCCAGGGGTCTGGGTTGTCTGAGGTTCTGCATTTCCAACAAGTCCTCGGTGGTACTGATGCTGCTGATCCAGGGACCACACCTTGAGTCGTGAGGTGACAGATGAAGGTCAAGGGGTCATGGGGTTGGGCGGAGTGGGTGAAGCAGAGGCATTTGCTAGAACAGTCTTTAGTGGGCCCTTGCCTGCAGGCTGCCACTGTTTCGGGAGCAGCTACAGATGACCTTGCAATTTACTAAATATGTTTATTTTTTTCTGGGGGGGGGGGCATCAGTTCTTGGCCCCTGGGTACCCTAGTGCAGGGGGAGACTGACAAGGGCCTGCTACAACCTAAAGCGTAAGAACCCTCGTTGCCCAAGCACAGGCCCCGGGGCTTCTGAAACAGGCTGGAGATCAGGCAGACTGCCTGCAGGCGAGGGCCCTCAAGCTGGTGTCCAAGGACGGCGAGGAGTCAGCCAGGGAGAGGAGGGGGCGGAGGAGGTGTGGTGTGGGGACAGGACCACACAGACCCGCTCCCGGGACAGAGTCCGCCTTTGTGTCATTATTTTACAGCCCTGTGCAGGGAAGAGCAGCAAGGCGGGGGGCAGGGAGAGCTGGGGTTTGCTGGCATGCGGCATCACTGCCGTGCTGTGTGAGTGGATGTCACAGCTTCTGAGCCTCAGCATCCTCTTCTGTTGGGTGGAGGTGATGCGGACCGAGAGGGTAGCGAGAGACAGCACCCGGCGTGTCTGACTTCCAGCCGCTGGTCCTCACTGTGACGCCCTTTTCCTGGCAACACAGAGATCCAATACCTGAGCAGAGAGGTCCTGGTCTCCCGGGGGCCTCTTGGGTGGGGAGCCCCTGCCCTTTGGGGCTCTACTTGCCCCCCTCCCGCCCCAACAAGCAGGCTCTCAGGCGAGGACGGGGAGCCTGCCAGGGCGCCAGGGAGATGGGTTTTGTCACAGCCTCAGATCTTAACCCCCTAGTCACTGTCTGGCAAGAACCCAGAGACCTGGCCGAGATAACAGGACTGTTACCGTGGTCGACAGACTCCTCCTGGGATACGGAGGGAGCAATAGAACAACCTCTGTTCATCCTTGCCTGGCAGGTCAGCCAGCAGCCTCTGACCTCCCAGACGGCTTAACTCAGCTGCGGCGACCCAGGGCTGACCTGCCTTCAGAGCTGCCCCTCCTCCGTACCCACTCACCTCCAGCCCACTTCCCTCTCCATCCCAACTTGCTTGTCTATGTGCTTATTTCTTCCTCTTGGGTTTATCTATTTGCCCAGAGGTGCAGCACAGCGTGATAGCCTGAGACCTGGCGTCAGGTCTGGGCTGGAATCTCTGGGATCCAATTCTTTGAGTGGGCTACTTACCCCACAGGTGACCAAACATTCTAGTTTGCCTGGGACAGAGGGGTTCCTGTGACATGGGATTTTCAGTTGTAAAACAGGGATGGTTCCAGAAAAATTGGAGTCGGTCGCTCTGTTTCCCTCTCTGAGCCTCAATTTGCTTGTAAACTGGGGGTGATTATCTCTGTTGAGGGGATTAAGAGGGGTAACACAAGGAAGCACATCGCGCCCAGCACGTGGCGAGTTGTCAGTAATGGTGTCAGTTACTTCTCTGCCTGGAGGAAATCGCAAGCCCTCCACGCTGAATTTCTCACCTCCCTTGTTCCCACGACCTTTTCAAATGGACACAGAAGCAGGTCTGGGGTCGTGTCTGCTCTTGAGAAATCATTAAACCTGTCCGCAGCGCTTTTGCTCAAAGTGCCTCTTGACGGACAAGCCGGAAGCAGATGCACAGAGGCGGTTTAGTAGAGAGAGGCAGACGGGAAACCACGCGGCCGGGTCCACTTCGACTCTGCGATTAACTTGCTGTGTGACCTTTCACAAGTTGCTTTGCCACGCGGAGCTTCAGTTTTCCCATCTGCAAAACTGAGGGCTCTCAGCGCAGCCTGCAGCTCTAACGCTCTACAGCCCTACACGCTGTGAGAGAGGAAGTATTGGGGATGGGACAGCTTGGTTGGAGCCAGTAAAAGGCTGAGGAGGAAGTGAAACTGCCCTCCTAGGTGGGACCTGAACCCAGACACACCTCAGGGTGGGACTTGACCCCGCAGTCCCTGACCTGGGGGGGATTCGAAACCACTGTCTTTTAATTAAAACCCCTCACCTGGTGCCAGGACTTACTGAAGCTCAGGTTCTTTTTTCTCATCACAGAGTTCAGTGTGAGGCAAAGAGGTGAAGAGTGAGTTTATTGGCATGAGATGCTTGTGAGAAATTCAAGTGGGCAGGCAAGGGAGTGCAGTCCCAAGAAAAAGGAGGGCTACCCTTGTATAATCAAAGAAAAAGTGGGGAGGGGAGAAGGCCACCCTCTTCCTCCCTCTTGGGCAGACACCAGGCTTTCATTCTCCTTTGACCCTATACGGTCTAAGCAGGACTGTCATGCGTGATTGAAATCATATGTATATTAGCAAAAGGGCGGTAACGTATAATGAAATATGGTACTTCACCTCGGGTTTAAGTGCAATTTCCCCTTTCCCCCAGTTTTTTCACCTTTTACCTGTATTCCTGTATTAACTATATGCAGAAATGCTGCTTTTCAGGGACCATTAACTCCCTGGCTTCATGTAACAAGATTCAGACCCCATATCTACTGTCCTGTGCTTTACCAATCAGGGCTTGTGGCCTGAGTGTGCCTGGCGCTTAGATGCACCTGGTCTTCCTTCAGAGTAGTGTAAACTGTTGCTAGGTTACTGGATTCTTTTCCTGAGTAGTCATTGGCCTACAACAGTCTCCCAAACTCCCTTAAAATCCCCCCTCTGTCTCTGATCCCGTAGTGGGACTCCTAAATGCTCTATTTAATTATCTTACACTATCCTTTTCTTTAGGAGCTAAGATTTTGGTTCCTTCTTAAGCACTGACTACAATTTTGAGAATAGTGCAAAGTGGAAAATGACTAAGGCATCTTACTGACAGAGCAGTTGATTGGTGTCTGCACAGCAGGCTGGACATGGCCTCACGATGCCAGGTCACTGGCATTCATTTACTCCCTCCTGTATTTAACTGTTCATTCCTTTCTTCCTTCATCCCTCCCTTTGTTCAATCATTCTTTCACTGAGTGGTTCACACAGCGATTGATTGCATGGGTTCTGAAACCGATCTACCTGGATTCAAATTCAGGCTCTGCCAATCATTACGTGAACGCAGCAAGTTACTTACCTTTCCAGTGCCTCCATTTCCTCATCTATAAAATGGGCACAACAGAAATACCTGGCTCTTGGGGGCGGCTTGCCTGCTGAAGGTCTAAAGCCAGTGCCCGGCATTGACAACGTGCAGTCCACGTGTGCGCCATACTGCTTATTCTGTCGCCATTTACCAGGAGACGGCTCCGCGGCAGGCGCTGGCTGGGCAGCCACTAGGGATCCAGATCTGGAGGGCAGTCAGTCCCCTACCTCGAGAAAGTCGTGAAGGGATATACTGACAGTTATGGAGTCACATGGTTAGTGTTGTAGTGTTGTGTAGGTAAGCACAGGGTGCTATGGGAACAAAGAGGAGGGACACCCAGCCTGGATGGGTTGGGCTCACAAGGGGGTGTGTACCCAGGAAGGCTTCCTGGCAGAGATGTCACTTGATCTGAGTCTTGAGATACAGGTACACGTTAGCCAGGAAGTGAAGAGGGTGGGGTGGTGGGAAATTCTGGCAGAGGAAACAGCTTGTGCAAAGACTTGGAGGGGAGAATATGGATATTTAGGGGACAGATGTGGCTTGCTATGACTTGCTGGGGTGTGGGCAGGTGGTCTATGAAGCCAGAGGGACAGTAAAGCTCTAACTACACTGGATATTCCAGAACTGCTAAAAAGTTAATATTTATCAGCTAGGCCAGTGTCCCCAACTTTTAAGATCATGCTCTAAAATACACACACAAAAAAGGTCCATTATATGGAGATTTATTTATGAATAAATTATATACGTATACACACAAATGTATCATGTATAAGACACAAAAATACAAGCATTTAATTGGATTTTTTTTTTTTTTTGCCTATTGAATTGTGTGAGTTCTTTATACACTTTGGATATCAGCCTCTTATCAGGTATATGATTTGCAAAAATTTTCTCCCATTTGGTAGGCTGCCTTCTAGTTTTGTGGATGTTCCCGTTTGCTAAGCAGAAGCTTGTTAGCCTGATGTAGCCCCACTTGTTTGTCTTTGCTTTCGTGGCCTCTGCTTTCGGGGCCAAATCATCACCAAGACGGAGGCCAAGAAGCTCAGCCCGTGTACTTTCTTCTAGGGGTTTTACGGCTTTAGGTCTTACATTCAAGTCTTTTCTTCCCTTGTGAGTGATTATTTAATATAATTTGGTTGGTTATGATGTTTTGGAAAGAACTGCCAGCAAAGACCGTTTCTGGATTTCATTTGTCTCCGGCTGTGCTGGGTCTCTGCTGCTGCGGGTGAGCTTCCTCCAGCTGCGGTTCACGGGCTGGTCTCCGTCAGGCCGCGAGGGCCTCTCATTGCGGCGGCTTCTCCTGTTGCGGCGCACGGGCTCTAGAGTGTGGGCTGAGTAGTCGTGGCTCACGGGCTCAGTTGCCCTGTAGCACGTGTGATCTTCCCAGACCAGGGACTGAACCCACGTCTCCTGCGTTGGCAGGTGGATTCTTAACCACTGGACCACCTAGGAAGTCCAAAGATCACTTTTTAAGGTAGCTAACTTACAAAAAGTCTAAGGCAGCATGAGAATCACGTAATAAAACACATGAAGTTAAAACCAGAACCTGAAACCACTCATTCTGTGTTGGAATCTATAATCCACTTTGAGTTCATTTTTGTGTAAGACAGTGGTCCTGCTCCATTCATTTGTATGTGGTTATTCAGTTTCCCCAACAGAAATAAAAATAATACATATAAACAGAAATCCTGGTGCTTTCTCTCCTTTGCACCCAGTGGCTCTTCTGTGCTCTCTCTCCTTTGTACCCGGTGGCTCTTCTGTGCATCTCCTGAAATGCACCCCCCTTCTCCCACGTTCAAGCTCACTGCTCTACACTGAGGGGTGCGCCGAAAGCTGGCACATGGGAGAGGTGTGGACTTCCACCTTTGAAAGGTCCTTTTGGCACTGACACATGCTGCAATCCCTGCAGCCATTAAAAGGAAGATAAAGTTGTGTATTGCTAACACTGCAAGTTGTTGCTATATTAAAATAATATATTAAAGGAAAGAAAGTGAAGTCGCTCAGTTGTGTCTGACTCTTTGGGACCCCATGGGCTGTAGCCTGCCAGCTTCCTCCGTCCATGGGGTTTTCCAGGCAAGGATACTGGAGTGGGTAGCCATTTCCGTCTCCAGGGGATTTTCCCGACCCAGGGATCAAACCCAGGTCTCTCGCTCTGCAGGCAGACTCTTTACCATCTGATCCACCAGGGAAGCCCTAAAATAATATGTGGCAGAGAGGCAATCGCCCGTTGCCCAGGACTGAGTGCTTTCCCTGGGTGCAGGATCTTCAGCGCTAAAACGGGGACTGTCCTGAGCAAACCAGGTTCCCCGATAGAACGTCTAGTACAACCCTATTGTGTAAGGAATATAAATGAATGTTTAGACAAGAGTTGCAAGGTAGCTCGTCCAAAACATTTGCAGTGGTTAGCACTGAGTGATGATGGTGGGAAATTACAACTTGCCTTCGCTTCTTTTTATTAAGCAATGTATTTTGGGTTTTGCTTCCCTGAATTAGACATTTTCTGTTGAGAAATACGCATTATTGTGTGACTTGAAAAAGAAATTGGCTGCATGGGTCTTCTCTGCGGTCCTCACGGTTAGTTGCCCCACAGCGAGCGGGTTCTTGGTTCTCTGACTGTGATCTAACCCACATCTCCTGGAGAATGGATTCTCAACCACTGGACCACCAGGGAAGTCCCCTCTTGTGTGACTTTTAGAGCATGAAGCACATGGAAGTTAAGATTCCACTGGCAAGCAGGGCAGAGCAGAATGAGGCAGATGGCCTGGGGCAACTTGGAGGCAGTAGGAGAATACGGCGAGTCGTGAGATGGCCTGGACTTAGCACTGGGGATGAGGGGGGAGAGAAAATACGGTTCAAGCGATTCGTGGAGAAAAAGACTCACGAGGACTCTGATTGATTAACTCTGGGGACAGAAAAAGAAAGCAGGAGTTTTGGCTACCCACAGATTTCTGAGTGGTGCCATTGACTAAGATGGATAATTCAAGAGAAATAGAAGCTTTGAGAAGGAGGGATAAAGATAGGAGCTCTGGGGGCCGGTGTTACTCTGTTGGCTTGATTATGGACATACCGATAGCTACGGACACCCAAGAGGAAGTGTAGGAGTGGGGCTTATCACAGGAGCTCAGGGCACTAGCTATTTGCAGGCCTGTTTCTTAAGTCATTATCACCAGCAACCTCCCTTTGAAAAGTTGTCCAGACCTCCAACAACATGCTCTACTGGCCTGGAAGTCCCTTCTGACACATGGCCTGATTTGAAAGCAGTTAAGTTTTAAAATACACTGCAGTAATCCCCTGCTATCACTTGTAAGCAGTGAAAAGATGACTCATTTGCATTATATGGAAGGTTTCTCTTCTCTTTTAGTAAAAAAAAAAAAAAAACAACCAGAAAAACCCTGTACATCCCTTTATCTTTATTTCCCTCTCCAGCATCAGTGTAGTGATTTCATCTCTTTAAAATGTGTTGATATTTATTGTACGGCCCAGTATTTGGTGTATCTTGGTTTTGCTCTTGAAAACAAAGTGCACGCCATTATCGGGTGGAGTGTTGTACAAATGTAAATTAGGCAAGTTGTTTGACAGTGCTGTTCAAGTCTTCTGTATCCTTGCTGACATTCTGTCTACTTGTTCTATCAATTATAAGAGTATTGAAATGTCCAGCTCTCACTGTGGATTTGTCTATTTCCCCTCTCGGTTTTTGCTTCATGTATTTTTGAAGCTCTGTTATTAGGCACATGTATAATTAGGAGTAATATATTCTCTTGATCACTTTATCCATTTCTCATTCATTAATCTCTGGTAAAATCCCTTGTTCTGAAGGCCTACTTTGTCTGAGTTTAGATAACTTACATTTAATGTAAGTATCAATATAATTGGGTTTAAATCCACTGTTCTGCTATGCGCTTTCTATTTTTCCCATCTCTTTTTTCTCCCTGAATTTTCTTCCCCTTGCCTGGTTATATATCTTTTATAATCCATTTTATTTTCATTCTTTCTTTCCCTTTTTTTTGGTTGCACTGCACAGCTTGTGGGATCTCAGCTCCCCAACTAGGGAGAGAACCAGGGCCGGGGCAGTGAAAGCCTGGAATCCTAACCACTAGGCCACCAGGGAAATCCCGATTTTCTTTTTCAGTGGCTGCTTTGGGGTTAATTATGTGCATCTTTAACTAATCACACAACACTTGAATACTTTGCATATTCATTAGTCAGCATTCAAACAGAGAAACAAAACCACTGGGAGCGATACTTAGCAAGGGATTTATTATAGAAATTTGATCTTATGCAATGATAGGGAGCTGGCTAAACAGTTTCTGAAAGGCTGGTTTCTTTGTGCCTAGTGCTGGTATACTACTGGATGTGAAGGGAAAGAAATTGGGAGCGGGAGAGGGATTTGAAGTGGGGGCAGAGTAGCGGAGCAGGAACAAAGCAGCACCCACACGTCCTCTCTCACCGTTTGCAAGAGGCCATCTTTGATGACGTGCATGACCTACAGGAGAGACTGGGGTTTCTCAGTCTCAGCACACCTGGGCCAGGGCTCGGAGAAACTGCAGGATGATCCAGCAGGAGCTGGAGGGGCTGCGGGCTCAGCTGCTGCCTCGTGATGACAAGGTGACCCAGCAGTTACGTTACAGCAAGTTACGCTCTGCACCTGGTGTCCCTGCACCAATTTTTAGAGTGACAAAAAAAAAAAGCAAGTGGTTGCTGCTTCACTGTACCCACCAGATGTTGTATAAAATGTCTCTAGTGACCCGTGCTGACTTGGAACTGTACAGGGAAAGAAACTCTGGGAATACAGTTCCAGCTTAGCTGAGCTGATACAATGCAAATCCACCAAAGCAGAGAGAGTAAGACATTGCCTTTAACAGTAAATTTCCACTCCCTCTGTGTCCCTCGGGTGCTACTGTTGCCATACCTTTTGCTTTTACATACGTCGCACACACCACTATACACTGTTATTTTTGTTTATCTTTCAAAGATAACAAGATCTTTCAAAGAAGTCAGCAGATGCGAAGTCACATGTGTATCTTCTCTCGGTTTGCTACTCCCTATTTCAATTCAGGTTTCTGTCCGGAATAATGGCCTGTCACTTGAAGAGCTTCCTTTACCATTTCTCGTAGTGCAGGTCTGCTGGTAACAAATTCTCTCTGCTTTTGTTTTCCTTTTGTGAAGAAGTTATTTCCTTTTCATTGTTTAAAGGGTATTGTTGCTGGCCATAAAATTTTAGGTTGACTGCTTTTTTCTTTTTCTTTCAGTCCTTTGGAGAGGTTCCACTGTCTCCTGCCTACATAGTTTCTGATGAGAATGCTTTAAATTCTTATCACTGTTTCTCTGTATATGACCTGCCCTTTTTTCTTTGTTTGCTTTTAAAATTGTCTTGTTATCGCTTGTTTTCAGCAATTTGACTATGATGTATCTTGGTGTGGGGTTTTTATGTTAATCCTGACTGGAGTTTTTTGACATTCTTGAATATCTGCGTTTATAATTTTTCTCAAAATTTCCAGCCATCATTTCTTCAAATGTATTCTTTTTGTCTGTCTTTTTCTCTCTTTCTCTCTCCTCTCCTTTCCTTCTTGGACTTCAATTACACGTATGTTAGACCATTTGATGTCATATCACAGATCATTAAGCTCTGTTTATTTTTTTCCATCTATTTTTCTCCCTGGGCTTCAGTTTAGGTAGGTTATATTGCTGTATTGAACATATGGGTCAATTATCTTTTCCTCTGCAGTGTTGATCTCATTGGATAAAATTCTCATTTTACATAGTCTATTTTTCATTTTAGAAGTTCTACTTGATTCTTTTTTATATCTTCCATTCCTCTACCTATTATGATTATATATGTATTTAAATATTTGTAATTATAATAACTCTAGCATCTTTATATCTAGTCCTATCATCTCTATCATTTCTGTGCCCATTTTCACGGGTTGATTTTTCTTCTGTCCGTGGGTCACAGTCTCCTGCTTTGGGGCATATCCATCAGTTTCTGACTGGATGCTGGACATTATGGCTGTTACATAGTTGAATGTCTCAATTTTGTTGTCTTCTTTTAAATAATGTTGGGCTTTGTTGTAACACGCAGCTAGGTTACTTGCACACTATCTTTATCCCTTTGAAGCCTGTTTTCAAACCTTGCTATGGCTGGTCTGGACTAGCCTTTAGTCTAGGGATGGTGTAGCCCATGGCTAACACGTGACTTCTGCGAAGTTTCCACTGAACATTTGAGGTTTTTACTGAGTTTTCCCCACTCTGGCTGGTCACAACTCAAATGTTTTCTGACCTGTGTGAGCTCTGGGAATTGTTGCACTTGCAAATTTCAGTGTGTCTGTGCTCTGTCACGGGGAATTTTACTCGAGTACTCAACAACAGCTCTAGAAGCTCCTATGCAGATTTCTGGAGCTCATTTGCTGCGCAGCTTCCTCCTTTCTGGAACTTTGCCATACAACTTCTAGCTGTGTCTCTGTACACCAAACTCCAAATGCTCAGTTCAGCAAGATTGGTATGTTCTTCTTGGGATTCCCTCTCCTTGGACCATGGACTGAAGTATGACTCCAGGCAGAAAACCAGGACAATCAGCCCTCTCCCCCAACCCCCAGTATATTTATCTCTCTTCTCTTATGGATCACATTCTGCCATACTTGCTTTCCATTGCTTGAAAGCAGTTGTTTCATATATTTTGGTCGGTTGTCTGGCTGTTTCGGTGGCAAGGCAAGCCTAATTCTTGTTACCGAATCGTAGTCAGATGCGGAAGTCAGGAACTGACAGAAGGGAAAGCTCTCTAAAGGCTCCCGTTATATGTTACCCCTCTCTCAAAAAGCTTTTCTAAGTTTCTGCCTCTTCTGTGATTATTGCTATCACATTCTGCCTTGACTTATAACCAAAGATACATGTGACTGTCTCAGTGGACGATGAGGGCCTCAAAGGTGGGCACAGAGTCTTCATTATCTTAGAAACTTCTCTGAGCCTAGCATGTGATGGGGAAGTGAGACAGGATTACCCTATATGGCTTGACGGTGAACTGAGGTGACTCCGACGAGGCAGTGGCACCCCAGTCTGAAAACCTAGGAGGACCGGCTCTCTCCCCTGTGTGATCACCACTGGGCATCCTCCCAGGCAAAATCATGAGGGTGCACAATTCTCCCATATTAGGCAGGGGACTGAGGGATTGGTTAAGAGAGTCCAAGCCTGCCCAGGCTTGCCAAACGCATCATCCTGACCCTGGAGATCACAAAGCCTCGGATCTTGACACAACAGCAGGGCTTGACCGTGGGTGCCCTGATAGTGTCAGATGAAGTCCCAGAACGAGGCCAGACCGGTCCCCAGGGGGCAGGTCCAGGCCAAGGGTCCAGGAGCTGCCCTTGCCCACCTCCCCTGGGCAAGGAGCTGGGACAGGAAGTGGCGAGGTCTGGGTCCCAGCCCCAGATCTGTGACCATGATCAGTGAACTTAGTTTCCCCACCTGCAGAACGAAGCTTCAGACAGCACGGCCTTTTCCTGCTCTGAAGAGCTGGGTTCTGGGTCTTCCCTGGTGGCTCAATGGTAGAGTCCTCCTGACAATGCAGGAGACACGGGTTCAATCCTTGGGCTGGGAAGATCTCAGACGCCATGGATCAACTCAGCCCATGTGCCACAGTTACTGAGCCTGTGCTCAAGAGCCTGTGCAACTACTGAGCCTTCGGCCCTAGTGCCCAGAGAACGTGCTCTGCAGTAAGAGAAGCCTCGCAACGGGAAAGCCCTGCACTGTGGCTAGAGAGGAGCCCTCTCCCCCAGCCCCACCACTTGCCACAACTAGACAAGAAGCCTGTGCAACCGTGAAGACCCAGCACAGCCCTAAGTGAATAAATAAAATCATTTTTTTATAAAAAGAGCTGGGTTCTGACAACTGATGGGTTGAAGGTCCTGGAAGTCTCTGGTTCCCCAAGGTGGTCGTTCTTGGCTTCCAATAATTGATGGTTCTGGGACATTGGCTTTTGATGGTTCTGTGATCAGAGCGACTTGTAGCTCTCTATCTGTGATGCTCCGGCCCTACCCTTCCACGGCGTCAATTCTGTGCCTCTGTTCTGTGCCTCTGTGACCCTGGGCGATCCACAGCATGGATCTCCATCAGCAGATCCAGCTTTCTGTCTGCTCAAGAACTCAAACCAGCTCCTCGCTCATTGTTCCCAGAGTCATGAACTCCTAGTGATTGACTCACAGGAGCTAGGGAGAAACAGGTGCGGGGGACGCCAGCCAGGCTGCCCTGGGACTGAAAGGGCTGATTGTCTGCCTGCCTGAGAGGGGCGTTGTGCTTGGCTGTCTGGTGAGGGCCTGGCAGGGCCGGGCCGGGCCGGGCACCCCCACGCCGGGCCCAGACCAGCGAGAGGCCTGCCCTCCCAGCCCATTATCTGGCATCCGGCTTCCCC
The DNA here is from genome assembly GCF_042477335.2 of Ovis canadensis. Classification (NCBI taxonomy): domain Eukaryota; kingdom Metazoa; phylum Chordata; class Mammalia; order Artiodactyla; family Bovidae; genus Ovis; species Ovis canadensis. Next base: position 252,942,852 of record NC_091246.1, read on the forward strand.
GGTGACGCGCCTGTGTCCCAGCAGCAGGAGTGAGCAGGAGGGCGGGCGGGGGCCCACTGCTGGTCCCTGGGGCCGCCTGAGCCTGGCTTGAGCCTGTCTGGCCACCCCTGGGCGGGGCCCCGGTTCTCTGCCCGGTCTCCCATCGGAGCCCATTTGGGCTCAGAAGTCCTCCGGGCCTGCTTATCTGGCCGAGACCTTTGAGCACATCCGGGGGAATGTCTGTTTCCGTTTCACTTCCCTCTAAAGGGGGGTCCACATGCTGCTCCCTGACCATCGGCCTGTGAACTGGGGACACACCCTCGATAAGCCTTCATCTCATCCCTGACCCATGGTTGCTCTAAGGCCAGATCCTGACACACGGGCGCAGGCTGGAGGAGAAGGCCGAGGGGCCTGAGGTGACCCCTGCTCTGCTCCTTGTTCCCGGGCGACGCCTCACGTGCCCTCTCTGGGCCTCGAGCTCTAACCTGTAAAGTGGGAGTGTGCTGCCAACCTCACGGTGCCTGTGGAGAGAAATTCACGCGTGTGTGCGGGCCAAGGGCTCTGGGGCCAAGTGTCGGTTATTGCTGCGCTCCCTGGTGGCTCAGCTGGTAAAGAATCCACCTGCCAGTGCAGCAGACTCGGGTTCGATCCCTGGGTGGGGAAGATCCCCTGGAGGAGGGCATGGCTACCCACTCCAGTGTTCTTGCCAGGAGAATCCCATGGACAGAGGAGCCTGGAGGGCTACACTCCACAGCGTCGCAAAGAGTCAGACACGACTGAGCGACTAAGCACATGGCTGTGCAGACAGCAGGGTTCTCCAGCCTCTGCGGAGACCGTCCTGCGCGCCGGCCTCTCCCGGAGGGAGAACAACACACATGCACATGGACGGAGGCAGGACAAACCGAGGCCCAGGCGGGCACTGCCGCTGCGGGATTTACTTACAAAGGTGCTCTTAAATTTTCTGGCTGGCAAGCTCACACGTTTCCATTTCCTGAGAGGCAAGTCAGTGGCAAAGCCAGCAGGGATGAGCCTGAAAGCATGTTTTTCCATTCCGCTGACGACCTGGGGCCTGCTCATGCCCTTGCTTGCTGGCCCGCAGGGTCCGGCAGGAGAGGGTGTATGCACTTTTGCGCAGCTGCCATTCTTGCTCGAGTCCTCTTTTGACCTCTAGGGTCAAATAATCACTGTTAGTTGCTAAAAATTGTTCTCTTTTTACATGTTATTATGAGGGGTTACACACTCACACACCTCATGTCTCCCTCTCTCTGAAACTGATGAGGAGGGTGAAGGCCAGCTCTGCAGCGTGCTCCCAGAACCCCCTGTTTGGCTGATACTCATGGCGGTCTTGCTGGTTCCCTTGACAACATGTACATTGCTTTTTTGACTTTCATCATAGTCAGGACTACAAATTTTCTGTTTTAGAGTTTTGTAACTTTGTGGCATGTTAGCTGATGTTGTGTCTGAACTCTGTTGTGGAGAGTGAAAGGACTGTGTTGAATAAACCTAGGATGAGAGTGCAAAAATGAAATAATAAAGCCATTTGCAGCAACATGAAGGGGCCTAGAGATTATCGTACCGAGTGAAGCGAGCCAGACGGAGACAAAGGCCATATGATGTCACTTATATGTGCAGGATCTAAAGAAGATGATATGGATGCACTTATTTACAAAACAGAGACAGACTCACAGAGTTTGAAGCCAAACGTATGGTTACCAAAAGGGAAATGTTGGGGGAAAGGATAAGTGAGGAGTTTGGCATTAGCAGATACACTTCTGTATATAAAATCCGCCATCAACACGGACCTACCGTACTCAACACTCTATAACAACCTACGTGGGAAAAGAATCTGAAAGGAATGGATGTCTGTATAGGTAACTGAATCGCTTGGCGGAACACCAGAAGCCAGCGCAGCGTCATAAATCAGCCAGTGCGGTGTTTAGCCGCTCAGTCGCGCCAGCTCTGCTGTGACCCCATGCACTGCAGCCCGCCAGGCTCCTCTGTCCACAGGATTTCCCAGGCAAGGAAACTGGAGGGGGTTGCCATTTCCGTCTCCAGGGGATCTTCCTGACCCGGGGGTTGAACCCGTGTCTCCTGCATTGCAGGCAGGTTCTCTACCACTGAGCCACCAGGGAAGCCAAAATCAATTATACTCCAAAATAAAATAAAAATTAATTTTTAAAATAGAATAAAATAAGGGAAGTGATGGTGATTCCTCTGGCCAGGGTTGCTGGGAGGCCTGAGTGTAATCAGGTGTAGCCCCAAGTGACCAGCTTTATAGACGGCAGCTCTAGGGTTTAACTGAAGGTCACGGGACTCATGTGACCTATTTGAATCTCGCCTTAGCCACTCGTTGGCCAAGGGGCCTTGGGCCAACCACTTGGCCTTTTCTGCCTCAGTTTCCTCTTCTGTCAAATGGGGCTGACACAGACATAGTGAGGATTAAATTTTTCAAAACGTAGGTCACATCGCCCAAGGCCTGGTACACGGTTGACCTCAGTCAATGGAGCCAACAGCATTATTAAATATTCCTCCTAATAACCTGAGGACTCAGCCTGCCTGGACTTCATTCATGAACGTCTCAGGGAAACACGTGTACCTCGGGGGTGTGCAAGATGGCCTTGGGGAAAGACCCTGGCCACCAAGTGGACAGCACGTATGTTGGAGCTTGGGATCTCTTTATATGGAAGGAGGTGAGCATCCCGCACCCCTTGCCCAGTTGGCCCCACCGGAATGTCTGGATTCCTAAGTCATTGGTGGAGAGGCACCCCTCCTCGCCCCTGGAGCTTTCTGGGACAGGGTTGGCCTCTGTTTTGGTGCCTTGTTGTGGGGTTTCCATGGGGCTGCCTGAGCTTGGCGATTGCCTTGGTCTTGGCTGCAACACCCCTGGTACCAAAGCTGGTTCATCTTGTGGGGTGAGGAGGAGAGAGAAGGAGGGTGCAGCCAGCTCCGGGTCATGGATGGAAGAGCCTGTAGCGGACCAGGGAGGCTGGGCCCAGGTGAGCAAGAGGAGAGGCCGGGCCAGGATGCTGTCCTGAGAGCCTCACCTGCCCCGCTCTGGGGCCGGCCTTCTGTCTCTTCTCTGTCCCAGAACCAAGGTCCAGCCTCCCAAAGGGCCTGGGAGTGGATATGGACCTGGTACCGATCAACACCCTGAGATTTGCTGTAATGGCAGGAAGTGAAGAGGAACTAAAGAGCCTCCTGATGAAGATGAAAGAGAAGAGTGAAACTGCTGGCTTAAAACTCAATCTTAAAAAACCCGAGATCCTGGCACCCAGTCCCATCACTTCATGGCAAATAGAAGCAGAAAGTGTGGAAGCAGTGAGAGATTTTCTTTCCTGGGCTCCGCAATCACTGTGGATAGCAACCGCAGCCATAAAATTAAAAGACACTTGCTCCTTGCAAGGAAAGCTGTGACAAACCTAGACAGCATACTAAAAAGCAGAGACATCATTTTGAAGACAAAAATCCATACAGTCAAAGCTAACATTTTTCCAGTAGTCATGTACAAACGTGAGAGTCAGACTGTAAAGAAGGCTGAGCACTGGAGAACTGATGATTTCAAATTGTGATGCTGAAGAACCCTCTTGAGAGTCCCTTGGACAGCAATCCTAAAGGAAATCAACCCTGAATATTCATTGGAAGGACTGATGCTGAAGCTGAAACTTCAACACTTTGACCATCTGATGCGAAGAGCCGACTTTTTGGAAAAGACCGTGATGCTGGGAAAGACTGAAGGCAAAAGAAGAAGGGAGTGTCAGAGGATGAGATGGTCAGATAACATCACCAACTCAACATACACGAACTTGAGCAAACTCTGGGAGATAGTGGAGGACAGAGGAGTTTGGCGTGCTGCAGTCCGTGGGGTTGCAGAGAGTAGGACACGACTTAGCAGCTGAACAACAACCACCCAGACCCCGAAAACGTGCATTTACTCCTTTATCCATTCACTCAAGGTTTCACTGAGATTCATCTATTACACTTCAGGCCCTTCTCTGGCATTTGTGAAAACAGTGGTTGACTTGCCCTCAAGCAGCCGACAACCTGGAGGACATGGTCAAACGACAATGCAAGTGAGACACTAGAGTGGTGAAACTTTCCTGTGTGTTTGTGGCAGAGACCCTTTAAAGGATATGATGGAAACAAAGAACCTTCTCCCAGAAGAGGTAATAAGCACATGCATATGAAATTTGATCTAGAGTGTAGGATGTTCACAGGTTCCCCTGACACCCAGTCTAGAACCCAGATCAAGAGATGCTGAGTCGTAATGGGAAAGAGCTGAACGGGCCAAGCAGGAAGCTGTTGAAGGGCAAAGAGAAGGAATGTTTCTTGGTCTAGGAATGCAGGAAAGACTTCCTGAAGGAATTCACAATGACTCATTCAACAAGCACGCATTGAACACCTACAAAATGCCATCCATTCGTGATATACCAATGAACAACAGAAGCAAGGTCCTTACTCTTTTGGAGATCACGGTCTGGTAGGGACAGACAAAGGTATAAACCAATAGGTGAACACAATGTCTGGAGGTGACGGGGAGCCTACTTTGGGGGGTGCCAGCGAGAGGGAACAGTTTATGGACGGGCCCTAAGGTGGGCACGAAAATGCAGTGCTTGAAGAATGCTTGGAAACAGCATTCTTTTTGGACGTATCCCTTGTCCATGCTGGAGCTAAGCAAGTGGGATGAGATGGGATTAGAGAGACGGGCGAGAGACAGATGACAAAGGTCTTGTGGTCCTGGGTAGGAATTAGAATTTTACTGTTAGGGGAATGGGAAACCATTTTTCTTTTGAAGTTTAAAATTTTTAAATCTTTGTAAATGGAAGCATGCAGTCTTCTTATGCCTTCCCAGACAGCTCAGTGGTAAAGAGTCCACCCGCCAATGCAGGGGATGCGGGTTCAGTCCCTGGGTCAGGAAGATCCCCTGGCTAAGGAAATGACAACGCACTACAGTATTTTTGCCTGGAGAATCCCATGGATGGAGGAGTCTGGTGGGTTAGTCCATGGGGTCGAAAAGAGTTGAACACGACTGAGTGACTGAGCAAATTTTATGGCTGCCTTTTCTCATCCAAAAATGCCTGAGAGATGTTGAGTGAACTTAGCTAATTTGTTTTCAGCGCTATATAGAATTATTCGGGCACATGAATGTCATATTTTATTTATTCATTCTCATATTGATGGACATTTAGGTTTCATCCCGTTTTTTACTACTTCAAATGATTCTGAAATGGGGGAATTAATGGGTTTGTGCATTTCCGACATTACAAGAAGTTGCCAGATGGCTGTTTAAAGTTGGCATCCTAATTTATATTCCCATAAACAGCATTTGAAAGTTCCCACTTCTTTATATCCTTGCCAACTGTTGATATTGTCAGCCTTTTAAAATTTTGACAGTGTTTCGGGTATAAAATGGTAACTCGCTTTAATTTGTGTTTCCGGGATCGCTAGTGAGGTTAAACATGTAATTTTGTGTTTATTAGCTCTTGGAGTTTCTTGTGAATTGGCTGTTCATATCGCTTGTCCATTTTTTTGACAAGGCTCTCTTTTTTAAAAATTTATTTGTTTGTATATTCGAGTTAATAATCCACTGTCTTTCATAAATGTTGCAAATGTCTTCTCCCATGCTGCTTGATGGAAGGTTTTAAGAGGAGTGATGTGATCTGATTTACATTTTTCAAAGATTGCTCTGGCTACGGGGTGAAGAAGGGGAGATGAGGGTGATGGGTATGAGTGGATACAGGAAAACCAGTGAAGAGGTCATCACAGTACTGGTCCAGGGATGGCAGAGGGTGACCTGGAGTAGGAGAGGAAATGGAGAAAAGTGGGCAGTTCCAGAGTACATTCTGGAGGAATAGGCAGATGGGGTGCAGGATGAGAGGAAAAGCTAGGAGTCAGAATGACTCCTAGGCTTCTTTAGCAACTGGGTAGGTGATGGTGCCACTGACTGTGGTGGAGAAACAGGTTCAGGCTGAGAGCTGGGGAATAAACATTTCTGTTTTCAACACGTTAATCTAGAGGCAATCTGTAGATATCTAAGTGTAAATCAAGCAGGTAGTTGGATTTATTAGTCTGGAGTTCGGGCAAATAGCCAGGGCTAGGGATAAATATTTGGGAGTCAGCAACACATGGATGGAATTTAAAGCCACAAGAATGGATAAGCTGGAAATGACAAGATACCCACGGTGGCTTAGATGATAAAGAATCTGCCTGCAGTGCAGGAAACCGGGGTTCGATCCCTGGGTCGGGAAAATCCCCTGGAGAAGGAAATGGTAACCTACTCCAGTATTCTTGCTTGGGAAATCCCATGGACAAGGAGCCTGGTGGCAGGCTATAGTCTAAGGGTCACAAAGAATCGGACACGACTGAGCAACTAATACACACACACACGGCCAATATTTGGAGGTTGAGCAGAAGTGGAGAATCACTAAAGGAGAGCTGTCCTAGATTATAAACTCCACGTGGCAGGGCTTTGTTCTGTGACTGCCTAGTACCTAGCATAGGGCTCAGCAAGCAGTAGGCTCCGAGTAAATATTAGTTGAAGGAGCGCATGAAAGAATAGAGGACTGAATGAAGAGATGGAGAAGGCGTGGCCAGCGACGTAGGAGGCGGAGAGTGCGGCACCACAGCAGCCGAGAGAGAAGTTTCAGGGAGATGGGAGCAGGTGTGTGGAATGTGGCCAAAGCTGCCTAAGAGGCAGACACAGAAGTGACCACTGGGCTTGGCGACACAGAGGTCATCGGTGACCTTGATAAGAGCAGCTGAGGCTTGAAAGATGAGGCGTTTGCGAGAGTCTAGGAGGCAGGCGGTAGAGTAGGGGTGGAGACTGAGAGAGAGGAGATCTCCCAAGCAGTGGGAAACGCAGGGATGTGAAAATGCAGGGAGACAAGTGAGACTGGTTCGTGTCACTACAAGTTATTCCAGCTGACGGGCGGGTGAGAGTGGCCAGGAGAGAAGAGGCTGCACATATGAGAAGGCAGGTTTGGGAGAGGGTTGAGGACAGCCTCAACTACAGAGCCTCTTGACGAGAGTGAAAGAGGAGAGTGACAAAGCTGGCTTAAAGCTCGACGTTCAGAAAACTAAGATCTTGTCATCCGGTCCCAACACTTCAAGGCAAATAGATGGGGAAACAGTGGAAACAGTGGCAGACTTTATTTTTTTGGGCTCCAAAATCACTGCAGATGGTGACTGCAGCCATGAAATTAAAAGATGCTTGCTCCTTGGCAGGAAAGTTATGACCAACTTAGACAGCATATTAAAAAGCAGAGACATTACTTTGCCAACAAAGGTCTGTCTAGTCAAGGCTATGGTTTTCCCAGTAGTCATGTATGGATGTGAGAGTTGGACTACAAAGAAAGCTGAGCACCGAAGAACTGATGCTTTTGAACTGTGGTGTTGGAGAAGACTCTTGAGAGTGCCTTGGACTGCAAGGAGATCCAACCAGTCCATCCTAAAAGAGATCAGTCCTGAGTGTTCAATGGAAGGAGTGATGTTGAAGCTGAAACTCCAATACTTTGGATACATGATGTGAAGAGCTGACTCATTAGAAAAGACCCTGATGCTGGGAAAGATTGAAGGCGGAGGAGAAGGGGACGACAGAGGATGAGATGGTTAGATGGCATCACCGATTTGGTGGACATGAGTTTGAGCAGGCTCCAGGAGCTGGTGATGAACAGGGAAGCCTGGCGTGCTGCAGTCCATGGGGTCACAAAGAGCTGGACATGACTGAGAGACTGAACTGAACTGAACTGAGGACAGCATCCCATGGTTTTATTTACTTTTAAAAAATTTTATTATGCATTTATTTTATTTCATTTTAGGCTGCATAGGGTCTTCTTATGCAGGGGCTATTCTTGCTGTGGTGTGTGGGCCTCTCATTGCGGTGGGTCCCTTGTCGTGGAGCACTGGCTCTGGGAGGCTGGGTCTCAGCAGTTGGGGCCGGCAGGCTCTAGAGCCTGGGTTTGGGAGTTGCGGTGCAAGGGTTCAGTAGGCCCGCAGCAAGTGGAATCCTCCCCTACTGAACCCATGTACCCTTCTCTGGAAGGCAGACTCCCAACCAGGGGGCCGCCCGGGGAGTCCCTAGCCCAGCAGTTTTAGGAGACAGTCACTTGAGCCTGAGTTAAGGGGAATCATCAATTGTCTAGGTGGTGTTCATGATTCCGGGGTCAGAATTACGATCCAAACTGCTTTAAGCAAAAAGGCGTTGTTTTTTCCCGGGGAGAGACCCTGACTTGCGATGCAGGACTCGGCCACTCTCCCGTCCTCCTTTCTTTGTGCTGCCCTCCTTGTAAGGCAGGCTGGTCTCTCCTGAGGGGCAGGAGGGCTGCCTTCAGGCCCAGGCTTCCATCATACGCCCCCCTCAATTCCAGGGAGGAGGCCAGACTCGCTGTCAAGCTTGCAATCAAACGGGCGTCTCACTGGTGCTGACGGGTGGTCATGTGTCATATCTGAGCCAATCACTGTGGTCAAAGGGAGGGTGCTCTTTTCTGATTGGCCAGGCCTGGTCATATGCCCGTCCCAAGTTTTCTAGTGCCCATAATAAAAAAAATGGAACCGAGAAACAGGTGAAATTAATTTTCGTAATGTCTTTTATTTAACTCATTCAGTTCAGTCGCTCAGTCATGTCCAACTCTTTGCGACCCCATGAACCGCAGCATGCCAGGCCTCCCTGTCCATCACCAACTCCTGGAGTTCACCCGAACTCACGGCCATTGAGTCGGTGATGCCATCCAACCATCTCATCCTCTGTCGTCCCCTTCTCCTCCTGCCTTCAATCTTTCCCAGCATCAGGGTCTTTTCTAATGAGTCAGCTCTTCACATGAGGAGGCCAAAATTAGGTCATCCTATTCTATTATCAATGCAAAAAGTGTTATGAGACACTTTGCGTTCTTTCTTCATACTAAGTCTTCAAAATCTGTATTTTACACTTATTACATCTCTTCCAATGCTAAAATTTCTTCAGAAGCATTTCATCTGTGTTTAGATTTTTATCAAATTTACAGTGAAGGTGGGACATCAGCCCCAACTCTAGCTGTGAACCTGACCAGAGAGATTATTTATAATTCAGCCATTTAAGATAACACCTGTACTCAGAAAGTCCCATACTTTTTTGTTTAAGATTTTTTTTTAGGGGGGAGGGGGTAACAAAAATAAATTCTAAAACCTCTGTGTCAAAACCAAAACCTGAAATTCATTTGTTCCAAATGATTCTAATTCTCCAATGACTGATTGTATATCAGTGTTAAAATTCATGTTAATTAAAAACAAATAAAATCTTAAATTCAGTGTCTCAGTCTCACTAGTGGCATTTCAAGCGAGCGGCTGCCATACTGGACAGCCAACGCAGCCCTAATCCAATAAGCTCGCCTGATGGAGGGGGATGTGGGGTCCAGGGAGAGAGTAGTCTGGCCAAGGGCACTGAGCTGAATGGGATCAGGGCCAAGGTCTGCTGACGCTGTCGGGGGCCTCTCACTCCTCTTCACCAAATGCCTTGTTTGGAGCAGGTGTTGAACACTGAAGCAGCAACTCAGAAGTAGATTTAGAAAGAGAAGCCCTTCCTTGTTCCCGCTTCTCAGCAGTGAGTCCCACACTGCAGAAGGCATAGCCTCTGCTAGTAAGAGTCCAAATACTTGCTCAGACTGTAATATTTTTTTCTTAATTAAAAAAAAATTATTTACTCATTTAGGCTGGGCCAGGTCCTACTTGCGACTCACAGGATCTTTAGTTGCGGCGTGCCAACTCTTAGCTGTGGCATGTGGGATCCAGTTCCCTGATCAGGGATCACCCCAAGCCCCCTGCATTGGGAGTGCGAGTCTTAGCCTCCGGAGCACCGGGGATGTCCTCAGACTGCAAACTTCTGTGTATTCCTTTTTCTCATGTTCATCTCGTCTGCGGCCACACTCTCAGAGGATGAGTGTCTGTGGAAAGACATTCATGATGCTAGCATGCGTTTACTGAGCACCCGCTGTGCTCCAAGCGCAGCAACCAGCCTCGGGAACACCGAGACGATGCCGGCCCAGCTCCTGCCCTCAGGGAGCTCACCATCTCGTCCAGTGGTAAACTCATCATTTAGGCTGCCCATAGGATAGTTCAGTCAGCACTTGTGGGAGCGAGCACATTGCGTGCCTCTTGTTCAGAAACACCAGCAAACAGCCTCCAGCGCTGGTTGAGTCCTTGGGAAAATTCTCAGGGAGCCCACACCTGGCACCGCTGGGTGTTGGGCCTCAGCCTGCGGGTGTGGGGGTGTTTGGGTACCAGCCCAAAGTCTAGGAGGGGTTGTTTTGGTTGTTAACGATTAGGACTGAGGGGGCTATTGTTAGGCGATGTCTCAGCTTGCTGGTGTGTGGTGTTGGCCCGGTCCCATAAGGTGGGTGTTACCGTCAATTAGCATCGCTTCATTGATGAGAACATCACTTCATCTCTCTGCTGATCACTCACAGCAGCATCTTTCTCTGTCTCTCACTTCCTCTCTCTCTCTCTCTCTCATACACGTGCACACACACTCACACGCTACATAATTTAATTTGCAGAGCCCAGTGCACAATGAAAGCGCAGGGTCCCTGTTCAAAAATGACGGATTTCGAGCTGTCAAGATCAGAGCAGAGCATTAACCCAGAAGTGAGTTTGCACGGGGGGAGGGTTGGCTGCCGGGCCTCATGGCCTGTGCAGTCACCCGGCTTCACACTCACAGGGTCCCTGCTCTTGGCGCTGGGCCTGCGCCTTCCCTTCCCCTCACCTGCTGTGAATGAAGTCAAAAGTGCATCAATCAGAGCCGAGATTTGAGGTCTGTTATCTCGTGTCACCTGTCGACACCTGGATGAAGGCAGTGACGGTCCTGCCCATGTTATAGACGCCGAGGAGGGTCTGGCACTGGAACCCAGAACTCAGCTGAGGCCGAGGCTCGGGCTCACTTCCCCTGAACGCCCACCTCTAAGAGGAATAAGCCGCTTCATTCTTGGCGTCCTTCCTGGTGTTTTCCTTAATATTCTTTTCCTCTGAAGGAAATGGGGAACCTGGTAGAATAATGGAATCACCAAATTCCCCTAGCCAGGTGGGGGTCACCCTTCCCTTCAGTGAGTCCCCACCCTGGGGCCCCATGGTGTCCCCACCTGGACTGAATCACTAAGGGTTCCCAAGGGTGTGTGTCTCTAACTTGCCTCCTGCCGCTGTCCTTGTCTCTCTAGCCCCACCTGGACTCAGGAGCAACTTGTCTTCCTTTAACTTCTTCCCAAGGTGCCACACATCTGAGCAGCACAGGCTTTTGCTGAGATTTGGGGTCACAGAGGGAACAGCATCCCAGAAGAGCAGACAGCCAGAAGGTTCCATTGGGTGCTCATCCTCTTAGCCACCTCCAGGCCTCCTTCACCTCCCGGGCTCCTTCCTGATCAAGGGTTCCCTTGAGCACCTCCTGACTCCCCGACCTTTCCTCCCCAGCTCCTAGGATGCCTCCTCTCCCCCTTTCTTGTGCGTCCTTCCATCCGTGCATTCGCTCCTCATCAAGCCATCTATTGATCGTATGTGCCAGGTGCTGCGTTAGGTACTGAGATACAGGAAAGAAATGGTGGACAAGACTCCACCCCCACAGACTCCCAGTCTCGTGGGGAGACGGACCTGAAGTATCGGAAGCAAGCACACAGATAAGCTTCTGCATTTTGGTTGTGATGGGCGCCATGAAAGCAAAACGTGGAAAATTAGAACCACCTGGGGAAGACCCATTTTAGACTGCATGGCATTTAAGCTGAGATCTGAAAGGTGAGTGGACGTCAGCATGGGAAGAGTGTCCCTGATAGAGGGAGCAAGGTGGACAGGGACCCTGGAGTCCCTGGGGGAAGTTGGGGTTTTTTTGTGGAGTAGAAGGGCAACCTGGGTGTCTGGTCAGTAGTGAGCAAGGCGGGGAGCAGAGAAGAAGTCAGTGGAGGTGGGGAGGGCAGAGGGTGCAGGGTTCTGCAGCCCTGGAAAAGGGCTGGGGTATAATTCCCAGTTTAGCAGGAAGCGATTGGAAGCCTTTGAGCTTGGGAGTGACAGGATCTGAATTACATTTCAGGAAAGCTTCATCTGGCTGTTGGGTGGGAAACGAACAGGATTGCAAGGGCAAGAGTGGAAGAGGGGGCCAATGGCAGACAGTTTCAGGGTTTATGTGATGGATGAGGATGCCTGGGTCTCGAACGGTGGTGACAGAATCGGAAGAGGCAGGCAGAGCTGACGTCTATTCTGGAGGTAGACCAGTAGTCCGTGTGTGGTGCTTGGTGATGGGAAATGATTCTTGCATTTCTGGGACCTCCCCTCTCCTCTACAGCCCACTCGCACTCCGTGCCCAGCCTTCAGACATGTGACCCCAGCCACCCAGGGCCCTGAGTGCAGAACTGTGAGGGAGAAAGGCTGCTGGGCGCTTGGAGGACAGTAAAGATCCAGCCAAGTGTCAGATGGTGGAGGTCAAACAGGATGACCTTTAATAATCCTATTTTCTTACAAAAAATTTAAAAGATTGATGATGAGGTCATGTATTGGCAAGGAGTAGGTATCTTAAATACCATTAGCGGGAAAATCCACAGGCGAATCTTTTTCTTGGAATGTACTTTGGGGTTACCCATTTAAATTTAAAATGTGCATGACTATAGCTTTGGTTCCTTAGAAAGCTCCTCTAGAGGGAGGTGGGAGGGGGTTCAGGATGGGGAACACATGTACAGCCACGGCTGAGTCATGTGAATGTATGGCAAAAACCACCGCAATATTGTAAAGTAATTAGCCTCCAATTAAAATAAATTTTTTTTAAAAAAGAAATCTCTAGAGAAGTGAGTATGTACCTACACGTATGTCAGCTTGGGTGAGGATTTCAAGGCATCAGTGTGTGTATGTCAGAGACTGTAAACAACCCACATGTCCATCAGTTGTGGATGGGCAGACAAACTGCGATCCACCATGGAGACACTATGCAGCAGTTAAAATAAGTATGTGGATCTCCTTATACCAGCACGGAAAGACCTCCTAGGTCTGTGGGTAAGTGAAAAAGCAAACAAGTTACACATCAGTGCAGTACATACATTATAACATCGAATATGGGAAAGCAAAATCCTGAAAGAATGCTGCCTGTTTCTAAATGTGTTAAATGCACATACACCCGTGCAAAATGCATAGGAAAAAGATTCAAAGGCAGGATCGTGAACTCCTCACGTGGTCACTAACGGAACAGGATGGGCCCTGGGTCGGGTGGTGGTTAGAGACCTGCTGACCTTACATGTTTCGTTTGAAGATGTCACCCCGAATTCCATATTCGTGCATTACTGGCATAACTAAAAAGTTAAAACTAATCTGTATTCATTGCAAAGCCTCTGAAAGTACAGCTATGCAAATGAAGGGTAAAATACCTATATTACCTCCCAAAGAAGCCGTTATTGAGATCTTACTACACATGCTTCTCATCTTTTCTGTATTTTCCTATGCTTCAAAAATAAAAAATGGACTATTAAACATTCTGTTTTATGACCTGCTTTTTAATGCTATGTTTTGAGTGTGTCTCTATGTCATAAATACTCTCTCAAGCCAAGTTTTTTTTCTTCACTTTTTACTTATTTTTATTTTCATTAATTAATACCAAAGTATAGCTGATTGACAATATTGTGTGAGTTTCAGGTGTTAAGTGATTTAGTATACATACATATATCCTTTTTTTAGATTCTTTTCCCTTATAGGTTATTACACAATATTGACTATTGTTTCCTGTTCTGTACAGTGGGTCCTTGCTGGTTATCTAGTTTATGTTCAGTAGTGTGTCTATGTTCATCTCAAACTCCTGATTTATCCCCCCCGCTTTTCCCCTTTGACTTGCTTTCCCCCCATGAGTTGCTTTTCAATATCTGTGGGTCTGTCTCTGTTTTGTATAAAAATTGATTTTTATCGCTTTTTTAAGATTCTATATGTAAATGATATCATATGATATTTGTCTTTCTCTGTCAAGCCAAGCTTTTTTTAATGGGTGTATTTAATAGTCTGTGCTGCTTGCATTTACCGCCATGCGTTTAAATCCTCACATAGCTCATTTATACTCTTTCTGTTATCTACAACCTTGTAAGTGCATCTTAATTCAGCTGTCCAGTTGTTTATTTAGGATCATTTTATTCGGAAACTATGTGGGATGAAGCTATTTTAAAGCCTTTGATTCGCAGTGCCCAGTCGCCTTCCATAAATGGGAACCCACTGCAGGCTGCCCGAGGCAGGATGTTCCTGACAGGTCCCCTTTGCCTCAAGGCTTTTCAAGAGCAGCTTCTTATCCAGAGTGCATCAGTGGCGTTTCCCTCGTAGGCACCTTCAGAGACAGAGGAGACGTGTCTGGTCCAGGTTGGTCTTCAGAGGCACAGCTGCCCAGATGACCTTTTGAGGTCCCTTCTGGAACTGATCCACGGTTCCAGTAACAAGAAGATACACCATAAGACTATGCTTTCAGGCATCACGTCTGTAATTGGCTACTGGAGAAGCTTCTCTGGCCGTGTAGACCACAAGGAGGAGATGCAGCGTTCCCTCCCGAGCGTGGAGCGGCCCTTGGTGTTGCCTCTCCAGCGGCAACTAGCCTTTGATGATCATTTCTTCCCTTCCTTTGGGAGGGTAAGAGGGAGGGAATGCTGTCTGAGTGGGGGTGGGCGGGGGAAGGGACGGACCGTGCAGCCCGCGTCAAGGTTAGCTTCGACATGTGGCTGGGAGGGCCAGGGCCCCTGGGAGCATCTTCAAAGACCCTGTCCTCGGAGAGCCCAGTTCAGGAGTCAGATTCCCCTGAGGCCCACAGAGACAGGGTTCTGGCATGAATGTGCTTTACTTCCAAGGGTAGTGTTTAGTCGCTAAGCCGTGTCCAACTCTGCAACCACATGGACGGTACCTGCCAGGCTCCTCTGTCCGTGAAATTCTCCAGGCAAGCATACTGGACTGGGTTGTCATTTCCTTCCCAGACCAGGGATTGAACCCTCATCTCCTGCACTGGCAGGTGGATTCTCTACCACTGAGTGACCTGCAAAGCCCCAAAAGATGTGTGTACCTCCCCAGATAAGAGGCTTGGCATTTTGAAGGGCAGGGAGGGAGGGTTCTGCAGCGAGCCCCAAAGGGAAATGCTTAGACTCTGAGTTTTCCTGAGGGCTGCAGCAGCCTTGACCATGAGCTCTGGCGTCTGCCCCTGGTTCCAAGGACAGGCTTGGGGAAGGTGCCTCCAGCAAATCCTTGATTTCCCCTCCTTTAGACAACTTTTCCAGTCCAGCTTTCTCAGGGCAGTGCGCACACACATACCCATCGGACCTCCCTGGCGGTCCAGTGGTTGAGAATCCGCCTGCCAACCTGTAGGAGACACCGGTTCAATCACTGGATCAGGAAGATTTCACATGTTGTGGATCAACTAAGCCTGAGCACCACAGCTGCTGGTGCACGCACACCCTAGAGTCCACGCTCTGCCGCGGGAAGGGCCGCTGGAGTGAGAAGCTCACTCCCTGCCACCAGAGAGTAGCCCTGGCTCACCGTAACGAGAGAAAGTCCATGCACAGCAGTGAAGGCCCAGGGCCGCCAAGACAGAGGGACTCATCCACGTGACCCAGTCACGGCATGCCCAGCAACCACCCGGTCTGCAAGCCCCCTCCGCTGCTTCTCTATTGCTCCCTGCTTGGTTCTCCGCAAATACTAAGTGTGCTAAGAAATACAAGGGAATTCCCTGGCAGTTCGGTGGTTAGGACTCAGAGCTTTCACTGCCATGAAATACATACAATGAAATGATACTGTCATTACTGACTCTTCGCCCCCGCCCCGATTCAATCACCCTCAGCTGCACAGATCTCTCACATTCCTTTCCTCCTGTTCCCATGACCATCATCTCCCACCAAACCCTCATCACTGCAATAGGAGTGAACACTTCTATAGACCTTATTATCACGGGCTAGGCATCGTTCTTCAGCATTTTAACACTCGTGATTTTGTTTGAGACTCACAAGCCCCCAGAGAGGCAAAACCTCGTGGCCGGTCCCCCCTCTCCAGTCTCTCTCTCGGGATTCCACGCCATCCTCATGGTTACCAGAGGTATGGGTGCCTGCGTGTGGTAGCTTCATTTCCTGCTTCATTTTTTCAGTTTTACTTGTTTGTTTTGGCATGCAGCATCTTAGCTGCCTGACCAGGGATCGGACCCACGTCCCCTGCAGGAGAAGCGAGGGGCCCTGACCGATGGGCTGCCAGGGAATACCCTGCGTTTCCTTTTTTAAATTAAGGACATCCAGCCATGTAAATCAAATCCCTTACGCTTATACAGTAGAAGTGACAGATTCAAGGGATTAGATCTGATGGACTACCTGAAGAACTGTGGATGGAACTTCATGACATTGCACAGGAGGCTGTGATCAAGACTATCCTCAAGAAAAAGAAATTCGAAAGAGCAAAATCGTTGTTGAGGAGACCTTATAAATAGCTGAGAAAAGAAGAGATGCTAAAGGCAAAGGGGAAAATGAAAGATATACCCATTTGAATGCAGAGTTCCAAAGAATAGTAAGGAGAGATAAGAAAGCCTTCCTCAATGATCAATGCAAAGAAATGGAGGAAAACAATAGAATGGGAAAGACTAGAGATCTCTTCAAGAAAATTAGAATTACCAAGGGAACATTTCATGCAAAGGGGCTCGATAAAGGACAGAAATGGTATAGACCTAACAGAAGCAGAAGATATTAAGAAGAGGTGGCAAGAATACACAGAAGAACTATACAAAAAAGATCTTCATGACCCAGATAATCACGATGGTGTGGTCACTCATCTAGAGCCAGACATCCTGGAATGAGAAGGCAAGTGGGCCTTAGGAAGCATCACTATTAACAAAGCTAATGGAGGTGATGGAATTCCAGTGGAGCTATTTCAAATCCTACAAGATGATCCTGTGAAAGTCCTGCACTCAATATGCCAACCAATTTGGAAAACTCAGCAGTGGCCACAGGACTGGAAAAGGTCAGTTTTCATTCCATCCCAAAGAAAGGCAATGCCAAAGACTGCTCAAACTACCGCACAACTGCACTCATCTCACACGCTAGCAAAGTAATGCTCAAAATTCTTCAAGCCAGGCTTCAGCAATATGTGAACCATGAACTTCCAGATGTTCAAGCTGGTTTTAGAAAAGGCAGAGGAA
The DNA here is from genome assembly GCF_042477335.2 of Ovis canadensis. NCBI lineage: Eukaryota > Metazoa > Chordata > Mammalia > Artiodactyla > Bovidae > Ovis > Ovis canadensis. The sequence goes on from NC_091246.1 coordinate 252,959,956, forward strand.
CCAGAGATCAAATTGCCAACATCTGTTGGATCACTGAAAAAGCAAGAGAGTTCCAGAAAAACATCTATTTCTGCTTTATTGACTGTGCCAAAGCCTTTGACTGTGTGGATTACAGCAAACTGTGGAAGATTCTTCAACAGATGGGAAAACAAGACCACCTGACCTGCTTCCTGAGAAATCTGTATGCAGGTCAAGAAGCAACAATTAGAACCGGACATGGAACAACAGACTGGTTCCAAATAGGGAAAGGAGTACATCAAGGCTGTATATTCTCACCCTGCTTATTTAACATATGCAGAGTATATCATGAGAAACGCTGGGCTGGATGAAGCACAAGCTGGAATCAAGATTGTCGGGCGAAATATCAATCACCTCAGATATGCAGATGACACCACCCTCAGGGCAGAAAGTGAAGAGGAGCTAAAAAGCCTCTTGATGAAAGTGAAAGAGGAGAGTGAAAAGTTTGGCTTAAAGCTCAACGTTCAGAAAACTAAGGTCATGGCATCTGGTCCCATCACTTCATGGGAAATAGATGGGGAAACAGTGGAAACAGTGAGAAACTTTGGTTTGGGGCTCCAAAATCATTGCAGATGGTGACTGTAGGCTTGAAATGAAAAGACGTTTGCTTCTTGGAAGAAAAGTTATGACCAACCTAGACAGCATATTAAAAAGCAGAGACATTACTTTGCCAACAAAGTTCCGTCTAGTCAAAATTATGGTTTTTCTAGTGGTCATGTATGGATGTGAGAGTTGGACTGTGAAGAAAACTCAGCACCAAAGAATTGATGCTTTTGAACTGTGGCGTTGGAGAAGACTGAGAGCCCCTTGGACTGCAAGGAGATCCAACCAGTTCATCCTAAAGGAAATCAGTCCTGAATATTCATTGGAAGGACTGATGCTGAAGCTGAAACTCCAATACTTTGGCCACCTCATGCGAAGAACTGACTCATTAGCAAAGACCCTGATGCTGGGAAAGATTAAAGGCAGGAGGAGAAGGGGACAACAGAGGATGAGATGGTTGGATGGTATCACTGACTCGGTGAACATGAGTATGAGTAAACTCTGGGAGTTGGTGTTGGACAGGGAGGCCTGGCGTGCTGCAGTCCATGGTGTTGCAAAGAGTTGGACGTAGCAACTGAACTGAACTGAGCCATGTAAACATATAAATTAAATAATAATAAATGCATATACCCAGCATCCAACTTAGGAGAGCCAACATTATTAACTCCTGAAGCTTCCCCATGTCTCTCCTTGATCTGCCTCTTCCTCTCATCTGGAGGCAATAAGTACCCTGAGTTTGGGATTTATCACTTCTTTGCCCCTTTCTTTGTAGTTTTCTCACAGATGGATGCAGTCCTGAGAAACGCGTTGCCTAGTTTCGCATGCCTTTGAACTTTGGAGAAATGAAGTTGAACTGTCTGCATCTTCCTGCAGCACGCATGTTTTTGATCTGCATTTTGTTTATGAGACTCACTCATACGGCTGAGTAGAGCTGTCACGCATGCATTTTCACTCCCGTGATGCACTCTACTGTACAAACCAGCCACAGGTCACGGCTCCATTCTTCTCTTGGTAGACGTAGGGATGCTGCCGTTAATATTTATTGCACCCCCTGATGCACGTGTGTAAGAGTTTCTAGGTGAGGCAAACGGAATAGAAATGCTGGGTTGGAAGATACGCACACCTGAACTCGACCAGACAATGCCAAGTTTCTCTCTAGAGTGGTTGCGTGAATTAACACTCCCAAAGCAGTGTACAGAGCCTGCATTGTCCCGCAACCCTGACGACACTTGGTGCTGTCAGTCTTTGATGCAGGCGCCAACCTGGTGGGTGTAGATTGGTGCGCTGTGGAGGTTTTGCGTTTGCATCTCCCTGATTCGCAGTGAGATTGAATGTCTATTGGCAACGCTGTCTCCTTGTCTGTGCGATGCTAGGTTACAGCTCTCGTCTTTTTCCGCTCTGCCATCGTTTTCTTATTGTTTCTTTAGGAGCTTTTCATATACTCTGATCTTGATCTTTTGTAAAGTACATGCATTTCAACTAGTCATTTCCCAATCTGTGGCTTACCTTTCCGCTTTCTAAATGGTGCGTTTTGGTGAATAGAAATTCTTGTTCTTAACGCCGTGGAACTCATTGATGAGATCTGTGCTTTTTTGTGTGCTTTTAAAAAAGTCCTTTCCTCCCCTGAGAACATAGTTTTCTCTACTTTCTTCTAAAATGTTGCCTTGCATGTTTAGGTCTTTAGCCAAAGGAACTGATTTTATATAAATAAGGATCTAATTTCAGGTTTTCCCTTTCAGATAAGCAGCCGTTCTAGCTCTCTGTATTGAGCAGTTCATCTTCCGCATTATTTTTGAAAACCACTCTTCTCTAGATCACATTTCTGTTATGCTCGAGTCTGTTTCTGGACTCGCTCATCTGCTCCCTGGCCTATGTGTCTGCCTCTGAGCCAAGGCCAAACTACTACAAAGACCAGGGCTTTAAACCAAGGCTTAGAGGTCACTGGATGTTGTGTGTGCTGAAACCTGGTAGGCCAAGCCCTGCTCCTTGTAATTCTTCAGGAATGTCTCAGCTCCTTTTGGCCCTTTGTCCTTCTTTATAAATTATAGAAAGAGATTGTTCTATGTCATGAACACCTGGTTGAGAGTTTATTTGAAACTGCATTGAATGATAAATTAATCTGTGCATTAATTAATTTCTATTAATTAATTAATATAATTAATTAACTATACTTTATTTCATTAACATTGGTTTATATTTCCCTGCACGGTTGCCCTTTTTTTCCATTGTTCTAGTTTACGTTTCCAGTCGTACATCTGGGATCATTTCCCTTCAACCTGATGTACACTTTTTAAAGTTCCCTGGGTGAGAGTTGCTTCAAATTTTTAATTGGTGCATGGCTGATTTAGTATGTTGTGTTAGTTTCAGATATACGGAAAAGTGAATCAGTTATACATACGTATTTTTTCTTTCTTTTCAGGTTCTTTTCCCATATGCATTATGGCAGAGTATTGGGTAGAATTCTGTGCTATACAGCACGCCCGTCTTAGGCATCTGTTTTATATGTAGCAGTATACATGGTGGGCTTCCCAGGTAGTGCGAGTGGTAAAGAACCTGCCTGCCAACGCAGGAGACGCAGCTTTGACCCCTGAGTCAGAGAGGTCTCCTGGAGGCAGGAAACTACAACCTGCCCCGGTGCGCTTGCCTGGAGGATCCCATGAAGAGAGGAGCCTGGCAGTCCAGAGGGCTGCAGAGCCGGACACGACTGAAACGACTTAGCACGGCAAAGCGCAGGACAGCTCAGTATGTATCTCAGTCTCAATCGTCTGATTTATCGTGTCCCCCGACTCTTCCCTTTTGGTCACCGTGCATTTGATTTTGAGACCTGTGAGTCTATTTCAGTTTTGTAAATAAGTTCATCTGTGTCATTTTTTATTAGAGTCCACAAGTGATATCTTATGATGTTTGTCTTTCTCTGTCTGACTTACTCTTGATGAAAGTTTATATGTGGTGAAAGTGAAGTCGCTCAGTCGTGTCTGACTCTTTGTGACCCCGTGGACTGTATTGGTGTCAAGACACCCAATTTATTCATTTGAGGATTTTGTCTTTGTTCTTGAAAGATAGTTTTTCCAGGTATACAATCTTAGGGACAATTATTTTCGTTATAGGACAATTATTTGTCCCTTTGAAAACATTATTCCACTGTCTTCTGGCTATAGTTGTTAATACTGAAAAGTCAGCTGTCCAAGCATCCACGTTTCTTGGTTAACCATCTGTTGTTTCCCCTCTGACTGTATTTTCTCTTTGACGATGTTATTCTGCAGGTGCATTATATTATACATACATGTGAATTTAAACTTCGATCTTTCTTTACGTTTTCTGTGTTACATGTATTACAATACATATGATTCAAGTATTTCATCAATTGTAAAAAATTCTCCGCTGTTATCTTTGCAGCTAAGCGTCTCTCCCATTATGAGTGTTCTCCGGCTGCTGTTGACAAATGGCCACAAACTTGGTGACTTAAAACCACAGACATTTATTCTTTCACAGTTCTGGAGACCAAAAGTCCTAACCAATATGGCTGGGCTGAAACCAAGGTGTCAGTGGAGCCGTGCTTTCTCGAGGCTGAAGGGGGAATGCCGTTCTTGTCTCTTACAGGGCCTGGTGGCCGCCACCCTCTTGGCTTGTAGCAGCATCAGTCCAGGCTTGAAGGGCGGTGTCCTCAAACCTCTCTCTGTTTTGTCTCCCTGTAGACTTCTCTGTGTGTTGTCAAATCTCCTGCTCATAAGAGTACAAGCGATAGCATTTAGGGGCTCAGGATAATCTATGCTAATCTCCCTCTTCTCTGACTCTTTCTTGCATCTGCAAAGATTCCTCCCCCCTTCACCACTTTTCATATATGGTAACGTTTACAAGTTCCAGGCATTAGGACACGGGTATCTTTTGCAGGGCTGTTTTCAGCCTTCTTCACTGAACTCCAAAGAGGTGTGTGTCACAGCCTCTCATTTGATCCTCCATGTCTTTAGTTTTTTTCCTGTAGTTTATAATCTTATCTCTCTGTTCCACATTCTAGATAAGTTTCTTCAAAGATATCTTCAGTTTCCCCAATTATCTGTTCACCTCTATATGGTCTGCTATTTCATCCCGCCATTGATTTGTAAATTTCACTTGATATGTTTTTCATTCCTAGAAGTTCTGTTTGGTTCTTTTTCAAATGTCCATGGTAATTTTCATTATTATTATTATTTTTTAGGCGACATGGTGGAGGTGGCCGGTGTTGGATGAACCCAGATTTGGGACGAGCAAAGAAAGTTCCACCTTTGCCTCCTCCGAGCCAAAAGCCGAAAGCCTTGGTATTTTTTATAATCTCCCGCTCCGTGTTCAGTTTGATTCTTTGAATTGATTCAGTTCTTTAAACTGAATGTGGCTAGAGAAACATCCAAAACTCTTTTGAGACATTGTACCATGAAAATGATCAGAGAAATGGGCCCATTGCTGGAGGGGATGCAGGGTCAAAAAAAAAAAAAAAAACTGTTGAGAAATTACTTTACGGTGAGATAGTGATATGTATGGTGATGAGAATGACCCAGCAGACAGGGGCCAGCTGACAGGGCGATGTCCTTGAATAGGGGAGGACAGACAGCTCCCTTGCACAGATGGAGGAAAGGGACTCAGGTGCAAGCTGGAGAGTTCACTTAACACCACGGTGGGAGTGCGGAGCAGAGCCACCTAGACTGGAATGAAGTGATGGACGGATGTGAGCCATCCCTTCTGGTTGCTTCTGCTTCCTTAGCGTATAGGAAGGAAGGCTCTTAGCTGAGGAGGAGGACGGGGCAGAGGCGTCTGGGCTTCGAGAGAGAGGAGGTGTGAAATGCTCTTCTAGGAGAGCAGGAGAGTGAACGGGCTGGGAAACGGGATGGGCCGGCAGCCACAGAATACCACGTGTGAGTCGTGGGCTGGACTTGATGGCACCGATCACCTAAAGCACAGACTTGACCAAGTCCATCCCCATCTTCAAACCCTTATTCACTCCCACTGCTCTGAATTCCTCTGTATGGCAAGGCCCTCCGTGACCCCAGCTTTACCAGATCCCAGGTGCGAACTTCACACCAGCACCCCGAGCTGCTTGCAGTTGAGCGGATTTCGCGCCTCCCCGCCACGGCTCTTGCTGCTCCTGCGTCCCAGCGCGCCCTGCCTGCCTCTGCCCTCCAACGGGGAGTCTGTCCGTGTTCCCCTCTGCCTCCTGGCCCTCACCCCGCAATTCCTCGCACAGACTTTCTCATCTGTTACGGCTCCTGTAAAACGTCACTGGCGGCACTTCCCTGGTGGTCCAGGGGTTAAGAATCTGCCTGTCAGTGCAGGGGATCTGGGTTCAGTCCCTGCTCTGGGAAGATCCTACGCGCTGTGGGGCAGCTAAGCCCATGTGCCCCACCTGCTAAGCCCGTGCACCATAGAGCCTCTGCCCCACAACAGGAGAAGCCCGTCACGGGGAGCTTTTGCAGGGCGATGAGAGAGTACAGCCCCTGCTCACCAGGACCAGACAAAAGCCCCCGAGTGGCAGTGAAGACCCAGCACAGCCTAAACAAACTGAGAAAGCAAAGCCGCCACTGGCTCTCAACTGTTTACGATTGTGCCTCATCCGCCCTATCAAGGGCACAGACCACATCCCGTCTTTTCTGGGCCCTGCCGTCCTGCTCTGAGCAGGTGCACACACGCTGTCTGCTGAGAGGACTGATTGAGGGGGCTTCTGGAGGAGAGCTGGGTCAGGCTGGCAGGGCTGGGAGACCGCGGAGAAAAAGCCAGAACAGGGGCCAGGAAGCTGAGCCAAGCCCTGAGGTCAGGAGACAGCGGGCTGGGCTCCCAAATGCAGGGCGGAGAGGGAGGCGGGTGGAGAGGCTTCGGGAGCCAGGGGAGAGCATGGGGTGCAGCCGCGAGGTCCGGGACACGCGTCCTCCAACGCTGAGGACCTGCGAGAGTGACGCTGCTGTCACCTGGTCCTGGTGCTGCGGAGGGGCGCAGGCTGCTGGGGAGGGGCCAAGCGCTTTTCTTTCTGGGCATCACAGACTTCTAAAGGTAGAGAGATGTCCCCCAGTCCCCCTTCAGTCCCCCGGTTCCAAAGAGCCATTCAAGTCCTAACAAGCTCCAAACATGCCCACAGGGAATAAGGGAATGGGGATCTGCAGGTGGCCCGCAGTGGTGCCAAGGGCAGCACTTAGGGGTCAGGCTCCTGGTCCCCCCACAAGCTGTGGTGCTTTGGGCTAGCTGCTCTGCCTCATTGAGCCTCAGTCCTTTAATCTGTAAAAGGGGACTGATGAAGAAGACACATAACCCAGTTAAAAAGTGGGCAAAGGAATATGAATAGATACACTTCCAAAGAAGATAGACAGATGGCCAGTAAGCAAACGAAAAGCGGCTCTACACCCTTAGTCGTTAGGGAAATGCAGGTCACAACCACGGTGAGACACGACTCAGCCCACTAGACAATAACAAGTGTCAGCAGGGGTGGGCAGAGATGGAACCTGCATGCATGGTGGTGGGAATGTGAGATGGTGCAGTTGCTTTGGAAAAGCAATTTCTCAAAATAGTGAACACAGAGTTAGCCTAAGACCTAGTGATTCCACCCTTAGTTATCCACTTCAGAAAAACGAAAACTTGTACCCACCCAAAGCTCACACGTAAATTTTCATAGCAGTGTTATTCATGATGGCCCCGAATGGAAACAATTCAAATGTCCCTCATCTGGTGGATGGAGAAACAAAACCTGATGTTTCCATTCCATAGAATACAAAAATGATCGAAATATTGAAACCGCTACAAAATGAATGAACTCAAAAGCATGCTAAATGAAAGCAGCTAGCCTCAAACGACTGCATGCTGTATGATTCCATCTATGTGAAATGTCCTAATAGACAAATCTATACAGATGTAAAATAGCTTCAAGAATGCCTGGGGCTGGTGGGGGTGCTGGCGGTAGGGACTGGAGAGTGGCTCTAAATGGACAACATTCTAATGTTGGATTGTGGTGATGGTGGCCCGACTCCGTAAAATATAATAGAGCACATAGAATTACTCCCTGTGGGTGAATCTTGTGGTATGCAAATTATGTCTCAGTTCAGTTCGGTTGTTCAGCTGTGGCCGACTCTTTGAGACCCCATGGACTGCAGCACGCCAGGCCTCCCTGTCCATCACCAACTCCCGGAGTTTACTCAAACTCATGTCCATTGAGTCGGTGATGCCATCCAACCATCTCATCCTCTGTCCTCCCCTTCTCCTCCCACCTTCAATCTTTCCCAGCATCAGGGTCTTTTCTAATGAGTCAGTTCTTCGCATGAGGTGGCCAAAGTATTGGAATTTCAGCTTCAACATCAGTCCTTCCAGCGAATATTCAGAACTGATCTCCTTTAGGATGGACTGGTTGGATCTCCTTGCAGTCCAAGGGACTCTCAAGAGTCTTCTCCAACACCACAGTTCAAAAGCATCAATTCTTCGGTGCTCAGCTTTCTTCATGGTCCGACTCTCACATCCATACATGACCACTGGAAAAACTACAGCTTTGACTAGACGGATCTTTGTTGGCAAAGTAATGTCTCTACTTTTTAATATGCTGTCTAGGTTGGTCATAAATTTTCTTCCAAGGAGCAAACGTCTTAATTTCACGGCTGCAGTCACCATCTGCAATGATAGTGGAGCCAAAACAATAAAGTCTGTCACTGTTTCCATTGTTTCCCCATCTATTTGCTATGAAGTGATGGGACCAGATGCCACAATCTTAGTTTTTTTGAATGTTGAGTTTTAAGCCAACATTTTCACTCTCCTCTTTCACTTTCATCAAGAGGCAAACCATTCAATATCACAGTTATCCAAGTCTATGCCCCAACCAGTAACACTGAAGAAACTGAAGTTGAACGGTTCTATGAAGACCTACAAGATCTTTTAGAACTAACACCCAAAAAAGATGTCCTTTTCATTATAGGGGACTGGAATGCAAAAGTAGGAAGTCAAGAAACACCTGGAGTAACAGGCAAATTTGGCCTTGGAGTGCAGAATGAAGCAGGGCAAAGACTAATAAAGAAAATGCGCTGGTCCTAGCAAACACCCTCTTCCAACAACACAAGAAAAGACTCTACACATGGACATCACCAGATGGTCAACACCAAAATCAGATTGATTATATTCTTTGCAGCCAAAGATGGAGAAGCTCTATACAGTCAACAAAAACAAGACTGTGGCTCAGATCATGAACTCTTATTGCCAAATTCAGACTTAAATTGAAGAAAGTAGGGAAAACCACTAGACCATTCAGGTATGACCTAAATCAAATCCCTTATGATTATACAGTGGAAGTGAGAAGGGTCTAGATCTGATAGAGTGCCTGATAAACTATGGAATAAGGTTCATGACGTTGTACAGGAGACAGGGATCAAGACCATCCTCATGGAAAAGAAGTGCAAAAAAGCAAAATGGCTGTCTGGGGAGGCCTTACAAATAGCTGTGAAAAGAAGAGAGGCAAAAAGCAAAGGAGAAAAGGAAAGATATAAACATCTGAATGCAGAGTTCTAAAGAATAGCAAGGAGAGATAAGAAAGCCTTCTTCAGTGATCAATGCAAAGAAATAGAGGAAAACAACAGAATGGGAAAGACTAGAGATCTCTTCAAGAAAATTAGAGATACCAGGGGAACATTTCATGCAAAGATGGGCTCCATAAAGGACAGAAATTGTATGGACCTAACAGAAGCAGAAGATATTAAGAAGAGGTGGCAAGAATACACGGAAGAACTGTACAAAATGATCTTCACGACCCAGATAACCATGATGAGGTGATCAACTAATCTAGAGCCAGACATACTGGAATGTGAAGTCAAGTGGGCCTTAGAAGCATCACTATGAACAAAGCTAGTGGAGGTAATGGAATTCTAGTTGAGCTGTTTCAAATCCTGAAAGACGATGCTGTGAAAGTGCTGCACTCAATATGCCAGCAAATTTGGAAAACTCAGCAGTGGTCACAGGACTGGAAAAGGTCAGTTTTCATTCCAATTCCAAAGAAAGGCAACGCCAAAGAGTGCTCAAACTACTGCACAATTGCACTCACCTCACACTCTAGTAAAGTAATGCTCAAAATTCTCCAAGCCAGGCTTCAGCAATACGTGAACCGTGAACTCCCTGATGATCAAGCTGGTTTTAGAAAAGGCAGAAGAACCAGAGATCAAATTGCCAACATCTGCTGGATCATGGAAAAAGCAAGAGAGTTCCAGAAAAACATCTATTTCTGCTTTATTGACTATACCAAAGCCTTTGACTGTGTGGATCACAATAAACAGTGGAAAATTCTGAAAGAGATGGGAATACCAGACCACCTAACCTGCCTCTTGAGAAATCTGTATGCAGGTCAGGAAGTAACAGTTAGAACTGGACATGGAACAATAGTCTGGTTCCAAATAGGAAAAGGAGTACATCAAGGCTGTATATTGTCACCCTGCTTATTTAACTTATATGCAGAGTATGTCGTGAGAAACGCTGGACTGGAAGAAACAAATGCTGGAATCAAGATTGCTGGGAGAAATATCAATAATCTCAGATATGCAGATGACACCACCCTTATGGCAGAAAGTGAAGAACTAAAAAGCCTCTTGATGAAAGTGAAAGAGGAGAGTGAAAAAGTTGGCTTAAAGCTCAACATTTAGAAAACGAAGATCATGGCATCTGGTCCCATCACTTCATGGGAAATAGATGGGGAAACAGTGGAAACAGTGTCAGACTTTATTTTGGGGGGCTCCAAAATTACTGCAGATGGTGACTGCAGCCATGAAATTAAAAGACACTTACTCCTTGGAAGAAAAGTTATGACCAACCTAGATAATATGTTCAAAAGCAGAGACGATACTTTGCCGACTAAGGTCCATCTAGTCAAGGCTATGGTTTTTCCTGTGGTCATGTATGGATGTGAGAGTTGGACTGTGAAGAAGGCTGAGCGCCGAAGAATTGATGCTTTTGAACTGTGGTGTTGGAGAAGACTCTTGAGGGTCCCTTGGACTGCAAGGAGATCCAACCAGTCCATTCTGAAGGAGATCAACCCTGGGATTTCTTTGGAAGGAATGATGCTAAAGCTGAAGCTCCAGTACTTTGGCCACCTCATGGGAAGACTTGACTCATTGGAAAAGACTCTGATGCTGGGAGGGATTGGGGGCAGTAGGAGAAGGGGACGACGGAGGATGAGATGGCTGGATGGCATCACCAGCTCGATGGACGTGAGTCTGAGTGAACTCCAGGAGACGGTGATGGACAGGGAGGCCTGGGGTGCTGCCATTCATGGGGTCGTGAAGAGTCGGACACGACTGAGCGACTGAACTGAACTGAACTCACTTTCTGCCATAAGGGTGGTGTCATCTGCGTATCTGAGGTTATTGAAATTTTCCCCAGCAGTCTTGATTCCAGCTTGTGCTTCATCCAGCCCAGCATTTCTCATGATGTACTCTGCATATAAGTTAAATAAGCAGGGTGACAATATACAGCCTTGATGTACTCCTTTCCCTATTTGGAACCAGTCTGTTGTTCCATGTCCAGTTCTAACTGTTACTTCCTGACCTGCATACAGATTTCTCAAGAGGCAGGTCAGGTGATCTGGTTTTCCCATCTCCTGAAGAATTTTCCACAGTTTGTTGTGATTCACACAGTCAAAGGCTTTGGAGTAATCAATGAAACAGAAGTAGATGCTTTTCTGGAACTCTCTGGCTTTTTCCATGATCCAACAGATGTTGGCAATTTGATCTCTGATTTCTCTGCCTTTTCTAAAACCAGCTTGAACATCTGGAAGTTCACGGTTCATGTCCTGTTGAAGCCTTGCTTAGAGAACTTTGAACATTACTTTGCTCTCATGTGAGATGAGTGCAATTGTGCGGTAGTTTGAGCATTCTTCGGCATTGCCTTTCTATGGGATTGGAATGAAAACTGACCTTTTCCAGTCCTGTGGCCACTGCTGAGTTTTCCAAATTTGTTGGCATATTGAGTGCAGCACTTTCACAGGATCATCTTGTAGGATTTGAAAATAGCTCCACTGGGATTCCATCACCTCCACTAGCTTTGTTCATAGTGATGCTTCTAAGGCCCACTTGACTTCCCATTCCAGGATGTCCGGCTCTAGGTGAGTGATCTCACCATCATGGTTATCTGGGTCACTAAGCTCAGCCAAGCAGCTGACCCGCCTGCTTCGAGCTTAGATGTGTGGGACTATGGTTTGGGGAAGGCTTTGGTTTGCTCTGCCTGCTGCCGTGTTGGCCCTGAACCCAACTATGAAGGACAGTATTTAGGACAGTATTTAGGTGTGCCTTTGGCTATGCAGGTGTTTTTTTTTTTTTTTTCTGATTTACGGGGTTGGGGGGGTGGTCCACTCTCAGGAGAGGGCCTGGTGGCTGGACAGGGAACAAGGACACTGGTGTGGCCTTCTTTGTGGTCTTAGTGACTCAGGAACAAGGCAAGCGTCTTGATCTTTTTCCTGGCTCATAAACCAAGTTTATGGGGTACTCTCTTTGGATTTGCAGTGGGCTAGAAGGGCTGCTGTGGGGGCAGCCCAGGGTGGCCCTGGGGAGCCTGGAACCTGCAGCCCTGGATTTGTGTTGGGGACCCCCGTGAGAAAGTAGGCTTGTACTTGGGCAGGGTGAGTGCCACCCTGGGGCCTGTGTGCTTTGTCTAGAGGGCAGTAGGGGTGGGGGTGGAGCTGAGGAGGGGGAAGGAGACGGGAAATCATGTTTCCTGAGTATCTCACCCCAATCTGCTGAGCAGGGCACGGGGGAGTCACGGAGACAAGAGCCATTTCCCGGCTCTCGCAGAGCCCCCAGCACTTGGAGGGCTGACAATCGGAATCTGACAATCGGAATCACGGTGCAGTAGTAACAGGACAGGCTGGGACCTCCCCGGTGGTCCAGCGGTTAAGACTCCGTGCTCCCAATTCCGGGGCCTGGGTTCCGTCCCTGGTCAGGGAACTAGATCCCACACGACATGGTGAAGACTGAAAGTCCTGTGTGCCACAACTGAGGCCCAGTGCAGCCAGATTAAAAACAAAGAAGTGAGCAAAAGAAATCAAACAGCGGACAGTGATGGGGCCTCTCTCTAGGTAAGGGCTTCCCAGGTGTCGTCTCATCCAAGCCTCACAGTGATACCGGGAGCAACCTTCTGTTGCCGCCCCCATTTTATAGGCTAAACAGCTGAGGCAGAGCAAGGCTCAGTCACTGGGGCAGTGACAGAGAACTAGAGCTGAGAAGAGCCAGACTGGACCCCAGACTGTCCAGAGCCTGCAGGCTAAGCCTCCTTTCCTGCTGCCTCACCAGGGCCGGGGGGCATGGAAGAGCCAAGGGGAGGGAAGGGTCTGCTCTGTCGGGGTGGGAGGGGGTATGCAGCAGTCTCCATACTGATGCCTGGTTGGGGCTTTGAAGGATGCATAGGAGTTAGGTGCAGAAGGGGCAGGGAGGATGGTCCGGCAGAAGGAACAGCCGTGCATAGGCAGAGAGGCCTGAGCTGACTCAAAGGGTTTGGGGAATTACAGGTGGTTCAGTCCGGCAGGAGCAGAAAGCAGAAGCACCCGGAGGTGAGGTGGCCAGAGATGAGGCTCGAGGCGAGGAGGGCCTGACTGGTTCTGCTCAGTGATTAGGGCTCTGTGCTTGACGCCGTCCCTGCCCTCCAGGGCGTTTCCTGAGCTGTGGAGATGAGCCATGTCATCAAGAAATGATGATGGGAGCTTCTCTGGCAGTCCAGTGATTAAGACTCTGCACTTCCAATGCAGGAGGAACAGGTTCGATCCCTGGTTGGGGAACTAAGATCCCATATGCTGTGCAATGAGGCAAAAAGAAAAAAAAAGATGAAAAATCCACTGACACGCAGGTACCAGTGTGGGAAGGGGAGAGGAGGGAAGTCTGCCCTGGGTCCGGGAGGGATGGGCTATAGCAGAGACTTCCTGGAGGAGGGGCTATCCTGCTGGAGTTAACAGGAAGAAGAGGTGTCTGAACGAAGGTAGAGAGGTTTGAAAGAAAGTACTAGGTGTATTTGAGGGACATGAAGAAAATGAATGGGTGGCGAGAAAGATCAGCAAAGCATACGTGATGTTCAGCCCTGCCCACCAAATGCCCCTTTGGAGTCTGACCTTAGTTCACATTCTGACTTTCTGCTGGCTGGCTGTGTGGCCTCGTGCAAGTCACTAAACCTCTCTGAGCCCCAGTTTCCTTCTCACCTGTAAACTGGGTGGAAACGAATGATGATAACCTCCTAGAGTTCTGATGAGGGATTGACTCACTCTGGTACCATCACAAGATCTTGGCCGTGTCAGCCAACCACCTTAACCAGGGGTCAGAAAACTTTTTCTGTAAAGGATCAAATAATAAGTATTTTAAACATTGTGGGCTATTTGGTCTCTTTTGCAACTACTTAGCTCTGCCGTTGTGGCAGGAGAGCGGCCTTAGGTAAAATGTAAATCAATAAACATGGATGTGTGCCAATTCAACTTGGTTTCTGGACCCTGAAATTTGAACTTCATATATTTGTCACGTATCACAAAATATTCTTCACGTTTTATTCTCCACTCCCTTCCCCCAGACTGGGCTCCCTCTGTTACAGAGCAGCTTCTACAGTCATTAAAAACATTTTCAGGTCATGAACCATACAAAGTCTGGCAGTGCAACAGAGTCGGCATGCAGGCCACAGTTTGCTGACCTCTGACCCAGATTATCATTTCTTTAATATTTTCTTTAGTATCATTGACATATACTCACTAATAGATAGCCAGTGGGTAGCTGCTGTATAACACAGGGCGCCCAGTCTGGGGCTCTGTGATGGCCTAGAGGGGTGGAATTGGGAGGGGGGAAGGGAGGCTCAAGAGGAAGGGGAGATATATATATATAAAATTATGACTTTGCTTTGTTGTGTGGCAGGAACCAATACAATATTCTAAAGCAATTCTTCTCTAACTAAAAAAAGAAATATTTTCTTTAGATTCACCTTGTATTACTTAAATAAATTCATTTGAAAAGGAAAATTTACATCCCTTAATAGAAGATGATGGTGAAAATAACCCTAGAAAAGCAAACTGGCATCATTAGATTTTCACCAGGTCCAGCCCAAGGGTCCAAGCCTGGGGTCTGTTCTGTCTGTGCTAAAGAGACAGGGAGAGGTTCCAGGGACAAACAGAATGAGATAGACTTTCTCCTGGTCAAATTTAAAGAAAAAAATGTGGGAAAAGAATGACTAAGAGGTCATCTCACTGTTTAATGCCGCATCCTGTACGGCCTAACGTCCTCTTGTGGGAGGCGCCACTGGAAATACCATCACTGCGCCCGGCCCTGGTCATGGAGACCACTGATGGCGTGTGCTGAGTTCTAATCATGGGAGGCAAAATGCTGCCTGTGACCTGCTGTGAGCCAGCCTCTACCAGTGTTCTGAAATCACCTAATGACAAGTTGATGGCCTGTGCAGGGAATTATTACTGTTAATAAAATACTAATCGTAGTAATGGGGATGAATTTGGGCTGATGAGACCTTAGTGCCCGAAGGCCGCCAAGCGTCTTTGAAAAGCATCGTTAAAATAATAATTAAAATTGCAGCAAGAGTGACTCAAGGTCATGAAAGCAAGTGAGGCCCTGTGGAAGAGGCCGCAGAGAAAGTCTTGGGATCCCACCTGCCCTGCTCCAGGCAGAGGCCTGCAAGAGGCTCTTGAAGATGAGATAAACAGAGTTGGAAATTTGTTGGAGGTGTTGAGGCCCCTAATGAGATGATGACTTTTAAAGATTAATTAATTGCGGCGCTCAATCTATGTTGCTGTGCTTGGACTTTCTCTAGTTATGGGGAGCAGGGGCTCTTTGCTGCCACGCATGGGCTTTGCATTTCGGGGGCTTCCCTTGCGGGGAACAGGCTCTAGGGTGCCCGGGTTTCCATAGTTGGCCCGCGGTCTATGATGTGGGCTCAGTAGCCTGGTGTACAGGCTTCATTGCTCTGTGGCACACAGGATCCTCCTGGACCAGGGACTGAACTCACTGTCCACGGCACTAGCAGGCGGACTCCTAACCGCTGGGCCACCAGGGAAGTCCCAGGATGATGACTTGACGCGGCGCCTCTCGTTGGGGGCTCCTGGACCCTGCGGGCCTCATCTGAGTAATGCAGATAACGACACCTTACGTGCAGGAGGAGGGGCTGGACGTAAGCGCCCTGGCGGTCCTCGTCCCCTGCTGCCAGCTCTTCTCAGCTGGGAGACGGATCCTGGCACCCTGGTGATTTCATCAGCCAGGTGCCCTCCACCTGGGAGAAAACACTGAAGGGTTGCAAACTTGCTCCCTGGGGGCCTTAGATGTATTTTTTTCTCACCAATAAAGTTAAAATTTAGGAAACAACCTTTGGGACTTATTACATATTATGAAGTAACAGTAGCAGACAGAAGCATGCACGGCAGGTACCTTTATAGCTCAGTGAACGGCCACACAGCAAACAACTGCAGCGCTGGCCAGGCCAAGAGCAAGAGCCCCGCAGGCGCCCTGGACGTCCTTGGGTCTCCTCCAATCAGTTGGCACCATTAAAAATTTTTTAAGTGACTGTGTGATACTGTTTTTTTTCCTGACACCAAACTGTGTGCTTTTCTCCCATACCAATTATACAATTCTTCAACACCAACTAAGCATCCCACAGTTCAATTCAGTTCTGACATCAGAATTAGCACAGACTCCACAGGTTCAGGGCACGGACCGCACAAGACTGTCCCCGTTTCAGAGGACAATCGCGAGTTCCAGGGGCCACCTGCGCTTCTCCCCAGCCAGGTATAAGTCCGGGTTTAAATCCACAGCCTCCTCCTTAGGTGGAAGTCACGCGTCTGTGGGGTGGGGTCGTGAGGGATGTGGGGCCCGCGCGGATCCTGGGGGAGGAGCTTTGCACTGTGGGGGCAGCATGGATCTGGGGGTCAGATAAGCCTGGTTTCAACCTTTGGGCCGCCACCCTGGACAAGCCCAGTCTTCCG
Source organism: Ovis canadensis (assembly GCF_042477335.2). Taxonomy (NCBI): domain Eukaryota; kingdom Metazoa; phylum Chordata; class Mammalia; order Artiodactyla; family Bovidae; genus Ovis; species Ovis canadensis. The sequence goes on from NC_091246.1 coordinate 252,976,442, forward strand.
GGCCTCAGGTTCCCTCTCTATAACTTGGGCACAACGACTGCCGCCTCACAGGGTCACTGTTAGGACTGAGTAAGTGCTGAGTGGAAGCTCCATAAATGGTTCGTCACTGCACCCAGCCCAAGCAGAGGTGTTGCAAGAAACCGGGGGGTCCCATCTCTGCCTCCTTCAAAACCAAGTTCAAGGCTACCTCCTTTAGGAAGCCTCCCCGGCTTCCCAGCGGCCCCACTGCCCTCGTCTTTGCTTTCGAATTCCCCGGACTTTGGTTTAAGGACAGCATCCCCTCCTGCCGCTGCTGCCCCTCCCAGCCTCCGCGAGCACTCTGCCCCTTGTCATTCATCACTTTTGGCGCTCTGTGGGTGTCGCTGGGTCGCAGAGCCTCCTTGGGGGCGGGGTTGTGGGAGAGAGTAGACAGTAGGGTCTACAGGTTCTGCAGACCCTCTCCCACCCCACGCCTGCTCCGGGGCTCAGCAGAGGGCATGCCTTGCTGGTGGTGGACTTCGGTCTGTCTCTTGTCCCTTCTTGGCAAGGAAATATAAGAGGATGACTTTTCTTTTGCCAGAGAATATAACTGGGGGTTGCATACCTGTCTCGTTTAACAGGCCCCAAGGTTTTTTTTTTTTCCTAATGGAGGGCCTGGTGGGCTGCCGTCTCTGGGGTCGCACAGAGTCGGACACGACTGACGTGACTTAGCAGCAGCAGCAAAAAGAAACCAAAACACAAGGTACAGTTTTATTTTGGTGATGCTGGGAGGGGTTGGGGGCAGGAGGAGAAGGGGACGACTGAGGATGAGATGGCTGGATGGCATCACGGACTCGATGGACGTGAGTCTGAGTGAACTCCGGGAGTTGGTGATGGACAGGGAGGCCTGGCGTGCTGCGATTCATGGGGTCGCAAAGAGTCGGACATGACTGAGCGACTGAACTGACTGAACTGATACATAACATGTGATTTACCATTTGAACCATTTTCAATGTACAGCTCAGTGGTATTTAATTCATTCGCAGTACTCTGCACCTATTACCACTAACCATTTCCAGAATTTGTCATCATCCCAAACCGATACCCTGGACCCATGAAATGCTAACTCCCTGCTCCCCTCCCTGCAGCCCCTGGTAGCCGCTCTTCCACTCTCTGTCTCTGTAGCCTGCTCTAGATACTGTACATAAGGGGAATCGCGCGCTGTTTATCCTTTCGTGTCTGGCTTACTTCACTTGGCATAATGTCTTCTAGATTCATCCATGTGATAGCGTGTGTCAGAGTTTCCCTTCTTTTTATGGCTGAGTAATAGCCCATTGGATGTCTTTACCGTGTTTTGTTTATTCATTCATCCGTAGACAGACACTTTGGCTGTTTCCGGGTTTTGGCTACTGTGAATAACATTGCTCTCAGCGCTGGTGGACAGGATGTCTTTTAGTCCCGGCTTTCAATTCCTGGGTACACAGTCCTAGGAATGGAACTGCTGGTAGTTCTATGTTTAACTTCTTGAGAAAATGTAAACTGTTTCTCATCGTGTCTGCACCTTTTATATTCTCAGAGCGGTGCACGAGGGTTCCAAATTCGCTACATTCTGGTCAACACTTGTTATTTCCAGCCCCCCCTCTTTTTTTTTTTGGATGATAGCCATCCTCGTGGGTGTGAAGTGGTATCTCATGCGGTAACACTATAATTTTAAGGGTAGCTCTTATAGCCCCACTTTACAGTGAGGGAAACCGAGGCTCAGAGAAAAATAACTTGACATCATACACTTGTGTAATAGGGAAGGACCTTTGGATTCTATTACAAGTTAATCACTAAACGGATGTTACCCATAAGCTTAAATTATACATAATGGTCCGTCTCTGGGAACCCTGCCTCCCAGGTAATGACATTAAGCTAAAATACCTTTGTTTAGCTCACAGAGAGCATCCTGACCAGGCCCACCTGTGAATGACTCTGGCGGCTGACTGGGACCAGGAAATGTTTGACTTTACTCCCATCCCTTTTACATGAAGGAGGCCTGATGGTTCTTTGGGGCACGAGTCTACCATCGTCTTGGTCTGCTGGCTTTCTGAATAAAGTTACTATTCCTTGCCCCAGTAACTCGTCTCTCGGTTTATCGGTCTGCCGTGTGGTGGGCAGTGCCAGCTTGGACTTGGTGACACTTGGCGCTGGGGTGTGGACAGGGTTAGGAGGTGACTGTCCCTACCGCCCCACTCGAATCCCTTGAAGGTAAGGACTGTGTCTTCCTGTTCCTTTGTGAGAGCCAAGAGGGAAGAGAACTCTAACCGAATCTGGGGGGAGCTGAATGGCCCCGCGAGACTGTCTCTTCCTAGCCCCCCGTGTTCTAGCTGGGAAGTCTGAGGCTCTGCGAGGGGTGACTCATGCTTGAGTGAGCAGCAGGACAGCTGTCACTGGCCCTGGGCCGTGACCCTGGCCCCACAGCGTTGCCACTCGAGGGTTGCCTTTCCAGCTGCTCGCCACTCTCTTATCTGAGCCATGGCATGGCTGGGCACTGGGAGGCGGGCCTGGACCCCAGGTCAGGGGACCAAAGTCCGTCCAGGTCACAGGGGGTGAACTGTGCCTCCCCAAAGCCTCCTCCAAAACAGACGTCAGCCCTGCCTGTGGGCTGGGGGTCTGACTTTCCCCTGACAGGTAAGGATGGTGGCTAACCTCGAATGGGACCCCCAGAGGAGGGCTGAGGTCTGGGGACTCCTGACCACTGGCCAGACAAGCTCTTTCCTCCAGACAACCTTGGTGGTCATCTCCAAAGGAGGCCAGAAGGTCCCGAGGATGGATTCTAACCCAATGGCAGAAGTTTTCTTGGCTGCATGGGAGTTGGGGAACCAGGGAGTAAAGGGAGGGGTCTGTCCATCCGCTGATTCAGGGGGCATGCAAGTCACAGGGACAGTCCTGGCTGGACCACATATTAGTTGTGTGAAGTTCGCAGGTCAGTTGAGATTCCTGGGCCTCCGTTTCCTCATGTGTAGGATGGGGACGCGAGCACATGCTCATAGCATCACGTGAGGGCCAAATGATTGCCTGTGTGAATAAAGCGGAGGCAGGTAAGCGCCTGATCCATAACAACTACTCAGCAACGTGAGCTACAATTAATCACCATTTTCTGCCTCATCTTGAGCTACTAGCATTGAGCTGGGTGAGAAACTAAATGTTAGGGTTATGTCTGAAGTGACCTTTCCTCCCAGTTCAGGTTCTTCTGGAAGAGGTTCTTTCCCTTCCCTCTGAGGCCTGACCCCTGGATCTCCATCTCTCATGGTTACCTATGACACCATCGCCTTCATCTTTCCAACTGGCAGATGGAAACCGGTGGTGTTACTGTTCTTCCCAGGGATGTTTACATTTCAAGGCGGCGGGGTGGGGGGGTGTCCTTTAAAACCCTGACCAGCAAGGATCAGGCTCTGTTGGCTTCAGAAATCTTTGCAGTGCAAAATAATATGAATAACAACACCGACCATTCATTAACCACCTACTGCGTGCCAGATATTGGTCTGAATCCCTTATATGCCTTCCCTTCCTTAACTGTCCTAACAGAAGCCTGAGGTTGGGACTTTTATTGTCACCCCATTTTATAGATGGAGAAAGTGAGGTGCAGAGCCCATTCGTAACTTGTCCAACTGTCACACGGTAAGTGGCAGAGAAGGGACGCAGAGGCAGGCAACCTGACTCCAGAGCCCACTGCAGCCTCTGTTTAACCGAGCACGCGGTATGCAGCAGGCATGTGTTCCAGACGCTTTATGCGCGTGACTGTCTCCAGTGTCTCTACCTGGCAATATGTTGGGTTTCTCTTTTAACCCTCACACGAGCCCTGTGGAGTGTATTGCCCCCCAGTGTAAAGGTGAGACAGCGGAGACCTGGAGAGAGAATTGCTTCTGTCGCCTCTTCTGCTGTTGCGAGACTCCTTCAGAAGCTGCTTTGTCCTGACCCCAGTCCCCTGGGGATTGTAGGAGTGTGAGGAGTGGGAGAGAAGGCATCGGCTTCGGAGACAGAATTTCAGATTCCCACCTGCGTCGCTGCTAGCTTACAACTCTGGGAACATCCCAGAGCCTTGTAGAGCCCGGCTATTCTCGTGAGCACAGTGGTGGAAGTTGTGCCCATCTCAAGGGCTGTTGTGAGCCTGAAATAGGAGATGCTCTGGGCAGAAGGCACATAGTAGGTGCTCAATAAATTGCTTCATTGCCCCTAAAGCGAAATGTTTTGCTCTGTGTCCTTATAACACTCTGCCAGCTGCCTCTCTTGGTCCTGCTTACTAGAGGTAAACTCGTGTCTAGTTCTTCAAGGACCTGGGGCTGCAAAGTTCTTGAAGTTAAAGTCCACATCCCACGCATCTTTAGATCTCCCACTTGGCCCAGTGCTTTTTATTTTACATAATAATGTTGGGGTTTTTTTTTTTTTCCTCAAAGTGAAAATAGCTTTTCTATTTCTCTCCTTTTAAAAGTGTGTGCTGTGCCAAGTCATATCCAACTTTTTGTGACCCTATTGCCTGTAGCCTGCCAGGTGCCTCTGTCCATGGGATTTTTCAGGCAAGGATATTGGAGGGGGTTGCCATTTCCTCCTCCAGGGGATCTTCCCGATCCAGGGATTGAACCCCTGTCTCTTATGTCTCCTGCACTGGCAGGCAGTTTCTTTACCACTTTGCACCACCTGAGAAGCCCCCCTTTAAATGTAATAAGGGCGCATTTTAAAATGCAGGTAGAATTTGAGCCGCTTTGTCAAATGACGTGAGGTTTAAATGAGATAATGGTGTTGATATCCTTACCACGGTGGTGCCTTGCAACTGTTTTTATATGTGTTTTATATATATATATATATATGCACACATGCACATATATATATATATCAGTTCAGTTCAGTTGCTCTGTCGTGTCTAGCTCTTTGCGACCCCATGGACAGCAGCAGGCCAGGCCTCCCTGTCCATCACCAACTCCCGGAGTTCACTCAGACTCAGGTCCATGAGTCGGTGAAGCCATCCAGCCTTCTCACCCTCTGTCATCCCCTTCTCCTCCTGCCCCCAATCCCTCCCAGCATCAGGGTCTTTTCCAATGAGTCAGCTCTTCGTATCAGGTGGCCAAAATACAGGAATTTCACCTTCAGCATCTGTCCTTCCAGTGAATAGTCAGGACTGATTTCATTTAGGATGGACTGGTTTGATTTCCTTGCGGTCCAAGGGACTCTCAAGAGTCTTCTCCAATACCACAGTTCAAAAGCATCAATTCTTCAGTGCTCAGCTTTCTTTATAGTCCAACTCTCACATCCATACATGACCACTGGAAAAACTATAGCTTTGACTAGATGGACCTTTGTTAGCAAAGTAATGTCTCTAGCTTTTAATATGCTGTCTAAGTTGGTCATAACTTTTCTTTCAAGGAGCAAATGTCTTTTAATTTCACGGCTGCAGTCATCATCTGCAGTGATTTTGGAGTCTAAAAAAATAAAATCTGTCACTGTTTCCATTGTTTCTCCATCTATTTGCCATGAAGCGATGGGACCAGATGCCATGACCTCGGTTTTCTGAATGTTGAGTTTTAAGCCAACTTTTTCCACTTTCCTCTTTCACTTTCATCAAGAGATTCTTTAGTTCTTTATCCGTGTATGTTATTATTCAGAAAACACTGAAAGGTGTGTAAAAGAACAAAAACCATCAGCTGACCTTTGGGATGTCCTTACAGAATTTCTCCCTGTGTATAAACACATGCACAGAGCCACGGATCAAAGATGAATGCTTTAAAAGTGGGATTTTATGGTTTTATTCATTTTTAATTGAAGCATAGTTGATGTACAGTATTACATAAGTTACAGAGGTACAGCATAGTGATTCACAATTTTTGAAGTTTATGGTTCCTACACAATATTGGCTATATTCCCTGGCTGTCCAATGTATCCTTATATACATAGCAGGATACCTGTGGCTCCCCTACCCACGCCCGTCCCTCCCCTCTGCTCTCTCCCCCGCTGGTAGCCACTAGTGTATTCTCTGTATCTGTGAATCTGTTTATTTTTTGTGATATTCACTAGTTTTAGTTTTCGATTCCACATACAAATGATATGGTTTTATAGTGTTTTGCAGTGGTGCTTTTTCCCTTCAGTGATAACTGGAGGACCTCCTTCACGCCAGTAAAGATGTGTGTGTTATCCTCAGGATTGCCTGAGTATGACTTCTTATGGACATGTCGTGACTTAAGCAGTCAATCCCCAGTTGCTGGACACAGAGGTGACGCCTCTCATCTGAGCTGTCCTGGAAGGTGTGGACCAAGGAAGCCTCTGGCTGGCTGAAGACGCTGCAGTTACGAAACAGCCATCGGGAAGTCACCGGGGCTGACATGGTGACTTCTGTGGCGAGTCATTTCAAACTTGCATTCAGGACAATTAGGGAGCCGGTCCTGTCATCAGGGTCTGGGATGAGTTCAGACGCATTCCTCCTTTTCATGGCCCTGGAAGAGGCAGGCCTCCGGGAAAAAGGGCTTTGACTCACTCCTTGCTGGCAGTCACCTCCCGTGAGGCGGCCCCATGACTGGGGTGTCTGTTTCAGCAGGAACAGGACCATGAGGCCTCAGAGGACCTGCCTCCTCTGAGCGCTTTCCCTGGCAAGTGAAAAGCTGTTTGCAAACCAGAAATTGGAGGTAGGTTGTGTGGGAATTTACCCAGCTCATCTCTTAATGGGAGCCAAGCAAGCCAGTGGAGGAGACAGGAGGGTCCCCACGGGGTGAAGACGGCCTGTCCTGTCCCGTCTTGCTCCTGGAACTCCCAGGACCTCCCTGGCAACAGCCCACACACCCTGCAGCTGCAGGGTCCTTGCTCATCCTGAGGTCGGTGTGGACATTACAGGATCCAGGCAGGACCTGGCTCAAGGTTTCAGACCTAAGATGGCCAGGCCCTGAGACAGGGGAAAGAATCTAGCTTTTCCTCTCCAAGCCTCCGTTTCTCCATCTGTAAAAGCAGAATGAGAGTCTTTCCTCAGATTGATGAGGTCTGGAGAGAATGAGGTGATCCATGTGAAATGATGCCTGGCCCACAGACTATTTCTACTGGGACGGATCTGAGAAGGACAGCATGAGGAGTGGCTGAAATGCCGGGCAGGGAGCAGAGAGAAGCACCTGTTGGTTCTTGGAGTCAGAGGCCTGTCTGTTCGGGCAGAGATGGACGGGTTGCATCGTGCTGCCGGGCAGTTTGTAGAGCTTTCCGACAATGAGAACAAGGAAGCCTGGGAGGTCACCTCTGACAGAGGGCGACAGGCTTTCGAGTGACTGCAAAGAGCCACCCACCTCTGTCAGGCTCCCTTCCAGGAAAGTAACTTAGTGTTTCATTTAGCCCCTACCACAACCTCACAGGGGCTCCTCCAAATGGCTCAGTCCCTTCAGTGCAGGAGCTGCAGGAGACGTGGGTTCGATCCCTGGATCCGAAAGATCCCCTGGAGGAGGAAATGGCAACCCAGTTCAACATCCTTGTGTGGAAAAATCCCGTGGATGGAGGAGCCTGGCGGGTTACAGTCCATGGGGTTGCGAAGAGTCGGACAGCCTGAGGGCGCACAACACACGCCACAACCCTGTGGGGCAGAGGCATCATTGCCACTTTGTAGACAGAGAAGCTGAGGCCCAGAGGGCCCCACATCACACATCCAGTAAGGAGCCTTCTCATTAAGCTCGGGGCTTGAAATTGATTAGGGCGCATCAGAGAGAGGGGCCCTGTGTCCTCAGGGCTGCACTTCCGGCTGCACTGGCAGAGGGCAAGGGGCCTGGGGCTGGGGTGACAGGGCCTGGCTTCTCCCTTCCAAGGAGATAGGTGGTTTCCTTCCCTTCCTCAAGGAGCCCTCGCTTCCTGCCATGAGGGAGACAAGGAATTAGCGAGAATGCTACAGACAAATGAATCTACAATGGGGAAAAGCAACAAGAGGTCCCTACCTACCCTGGTTTTGAGGGTGCAGAGTGGTTCTAGGGGAAGTGCTACGCTTAAAATCAAAAAGCGCTGATTATGTTGAATATGTTTATGGAAGTAGAGTTGGTTTACAAGACTGTTAGTTTCAGGTATGCAAAAAAGTGATTTTTTGATATATTTTTTCAGATGATTTTCTATTGTAGGTTATTACAAGATATTGAATATAGTTCCCTACGTTATACAGTAAATCTTATTGTTTATCTGACTGTACTGAATATTGGACTTCCCTGGTCAACCCTGAATATTCACTGGAAGGACTGGTGCTGAAGCTGAAGCTCCAATGACTAATTGGAAAAGACCCTGATGCTGGGAAAGATTGAGGGCAGGAGGAGGAGGGGGCGACAGAAGATGAGATGGTTGGATGGCATGATTGCCACAATGGACATGAGTTTGAGCAAACCCTGGGAGATAGTGAAGGACAGGGAGGCCTGGCGTGCTGCAGTTCACGGGGCCACAAAGAGGTGGACACGACTGAGCCACTGAACAGGAAACAACGAGTGGTCCAGCGGCAAAGAGCCTGCCTGCCAGTGCAGGAGACTCAGGAGACGAGGCTCAAGCTGTGGGTCAGGAAGATCCGCTGGCAACCCACTCAGGTATCCTTGTCTGGGAAATCCCGAGGAAGGAGGAGCCTGGCGGGCTACAGTCCATGGGGTTGCAAAGAGTCAGACACAGCTTAGCAACCAAACAACAAGACAATTAGCTGGGATTTGGAGCAATCTGAACCCTCATATGCTGCTGCTGGGGGTATACATTTAGATGGCCAACTTGGAAAACTGTCTGGCTATATCGACTAACTCTAAACATGCACAACCCCTGCCACACAGCAATCCCATCCCCCAGTTTCTACTCAAGAAAAGCAAATGCTTATGTTCACCTAAAGACAGAGATGAGAAGGCTCTTAGCAGCTTTACTTCAAATAGCCCCAAACTAGAAACCACCCACATGTCCATCCATGGTAGAATGGAGAAATACACTGTGACATGTTCTTAGCACATGATATGACCCAGCAAAGAAGCACAAACTACGTGGGTGGATCTCCTACAGATAAGACTGAGCGAAAGAAGTGAAAAAAATGTACTGTCCGATTCTGTTGTCCATGAGGCTAGAAAGGAATCCATGGTGAGATACGTCAGAGCCCAATCACCTTTGGGAGGTGTCACTGGAAGGGGTCACCAGGGAGATTTCTGTTTGTGGGAAATGAACTGGGTGTGGAGTACCCTAGGGTGTGCATGTGTAGAAATTCATCGAGCTGCACACATATTTGTTGAATGTACATCATCCCTTAGTGCAAGGTCAAAACAAGACAGCAACGAAGAAGTGCTGCTAAAGCCAGGATCTGGAGGATAAGTGAGAGCTAGCCAGCGAGAAGGGGACCGGTGTCCCTGGAGTTGGGCCAGCATGTGTAAAGACCTGGAGGCCGGAGGGCACGGTGCTGCTTCTCATCGTGGCTCTGGGCTCGTCTGACAATGCCCTTGCCCGTTGCTTCTCCGTGCCTGGTTCTACTCACCTGAAGGCCAACACCATGGAACAGGATGGTAGAGATCACTTCAAGGGCTCACTTCTCAGATCAGTGTGTGCATGTTCCATCTTTGGGTGGTCGAGGAAGAGGCTAGAGCGGGAGCAGAATGGATGAGACTTGGAGTTCAAAGTTGGGTTCAGAGTTCAACTGTGCTGTGAATTGTGTGTTTTGGGATAGGCTCTTCACCCCCTGAGCCTCAGGCTCCCCATCTGTAAGAAGGGTTTAGTGATCGAGTTGGGGTGAAGAAGATACTGGGCTTCCCACGTAGTAAAGGACCCACCTGCCAACGCAGGAGACATAAGAGATAGGAGTTTGATCCCAGGGAGGAATATGCCCTGGAGCAGGGCACAGCAACCCACTCCAGTAATCCTGCCCGGAGAATCCCCACGGATGGAGGAGCCTGGCAGGCTACAGTCCATGCGGTTGCAAAGAATCAGACACAAATGAAGCAGCTTGGCACCCGTGCAAAGAAGATGCCTTACAGGTGCAGTCATTTGGAAATGACGGAAGAAGGCCTAAAAGCAAGGGCCTCTCCAAATTTGTGGCTCCCCCTAGAATGATCAGCACGGCCCTGGTTAGGCTTCTGCAACCCTTGGCCTTTACTTCCTGTCACATGCAGCTCAAAGACCCTCCCCACCCCAGAACAGTGCCTGGCAGGGGGCTGAGGAATGTTGATTCATGATAACTGGCCCTTAAAACATTCCAGGCACTGCTCTCAGCTCTGTGGACTTGCTTCGTCCTCACGGTAACCCCATAAACCACTACCATCCCATTTTACAGAGGGAGAAACTGGGACAGAGCAGGTGAGTAACTTGCCCACAGCCACACTGTAAATTGGTAAAGCCTGGCCCTGCATGCCCTGCTTGTAACCACACTGCCATACCGCCCGGCTGGCCTGCGTGAGAGAGGCCCGGAGAAGGTCCTGGAAGCACCCAGAGTTCTGCTGACCAAGAAGAGGGCTGTCTGGGCAGCCAGTGGGACACTCTGGCGCCCTGACGTCAGTGAAACCCACGCCCTTTTCGAGGAAGGCAAACCCACCCAGAATAATTGTTGAGCCAACAGGTAGCTTAAGCCGCCTGTAAGCCTGGAGGTGCCCAGGAGGGACGAGGCTGGGCAGCGCGCCGTTGCTGCTGGGATGGGCGAGAGTCACCCTTTCTGCCAGCTCTTTTTTTTTTTTTTTCGGCTGTTGTTATTGTCATTATTGTTTGGAGGGAGGAGAGATGGGGCCTCTCAAGAATTTGCCTGTGCCTTTTAAAGGATTAATTTTCACCTGGAGCATCACGTGGGACTAATAACCATTCCCTTTCCTCTGCGCCGCCATGTTTTACTGCTGTCTTTCGTTTCGCCATGAAGACACCTGATGGGAATGTTCTAGAAACTGCAGCCTGGGGGTGGGGATGGGGGATGCAAGGGAGAGGGCAGTTCATTCTTCCTGCCAACAGAACTGGGCTCAGATGATGGGGAGGGCCACTGGGCGTGGGATCATGGGAGAGGCTTATTTTTTGCCTTGCTTCTTGGGACATTTATGGGCTTTTCACACTGGCATAAGCAAAAAGCATGAAACAGAAATAATGGTGATAATAGCTAACATTTTACTGAGCATCTACAGCATGCTGACTTTGTATGCATTGAGTCATTTAACCCTTAAGCACCCTCCCAGGAAGATATTCTTTTTTTTTTTTAAGTCTTTATTGAAGTTTTGTTATAATATTGCTCACTTTATGTTTTGCTTTTGTGGCCCAAGGCATGCGGGGTCTTAACTCCCTTACTAGGGACTGAACCTGCCTCCCCTGCACCGGAAGGTGAAGTCTTAACCTCTGGGCCACCAGGAAAGTCCCCGGGGTAGATATTTTTATTAGGCCCATTTCCAGTTGAGGAACTGATGTGCAGAAAAGCAAATAAGGTAATGCAAAATTCAAACTACCAAATTTTAGAAGAGGTTGGCAATAGAAAGGAAGGTCCTACTGATGCTATAATGTGAATTTGAAAAACATGATACTTGGTGAAAGAAGCCAGGCATGAGGAATCACATATTGTATGATTCCGTTTATAGGAAATGTCCATAAAAGGCAAATCTACAGAGACGGAAAGACAATCAGTGGTTGCCTGGGGCAGGAGGTGGAAACAGTAAATGGCAGGAGAGATCTTACTGGGAGAGCTGACATCTTCTAGAACTGATTTATAGTGGTGGTTGTGCAATTTGATTAATGTACTAAAAACCATTGAAATGGGTGGATTACATGATATGTAAAAAATGCCTCAATAACGTTATCAGACAAAGAAATGGAATTAAAATGTGAAAACCTAATATTTACTGAATACTGAAAAATAGGGATTTTTTTCCAGTGCCAACAGCTCAACCGGTTATTTACCTAAACTCATCTTTGTTGAGCACCTATTATGTGCCATGCATCATGCTGGGATATGGAGGTACACTGCTGAACTTGACCTAGTATTGGCACAAGATCCTCGATCTGATGGAAGGTATGGACTAGCAGCTGTTGGGAGTGAGGTGGTTGTCTGTCTCCACGAGCTCCCCCAGGGTTTCTGGAGCTCTTTCATCATTCATCGCTGTTTCCCCAGAATTAGCACAAGGAGGAGCTTGCGCTGAAGCAGGAGGTCAGTAAATGATCTTGGACTGTTTGGGTCTCTCCAGGCCCAGAACAGAGTTAGGTGCCCCCACCCTACCCGGCCCTTCCAGGAGGGCTTCACACCCTGATTCCAGGGCAATGTGGTTAGCAGGACTGATCTGTCTGAGAAAAGGTGGCAGTGAACCGCTCCCCAGGTGTGGCTTCTTAACCCTTTCTGTGGGTTAAGGCCCTTTGGGCATCTGGGGAAGCCTGCGAATCTATCTCATAATAATTTTTAAAATATTACATTCAAACACCAGTGACAATTTTACTAAAATACAACTATCAAAATACTAAAAAATTTGTGATACAGTAACATGTTTATTAATACATTAAGTAAGACTTAGTGGTGAATTGAATATGATCTTAAGAGTATGGTAGCTTAAATGATACTTTGAGATATATAAAAACTGAAGGTGACGTGAAAATACCTGTGATTTCTGTTAGTAATAACATCACAGGGACTTCTCGTTGCCTGCATTCATGATTAAGGGAAATACTAAATACCATTCAGGCAAAGAGTTGGACATGACTGAGCAACTGAACGGATTCAGGTACTAGTGAAAATAAAAATGTAACTTTTGTCTATATCATGGACTTTGTGGAATTCTATCCTTAGCAATCCCCACCCCACCCTGGGGAATCCGTGAACTCCTGGGGTAAGGCAAACGGCTTTGATTCTTTAGGTTAGATAAACAAGAAAATTACCAGGAGAGGAGGGAACAAAGACTGAAGGGCTGTGATCACATCTGGTTGGGTGAGGCAGAGAAAGATTTTAAGACAGGTGAGTTTCTGCTGGGGGTGTTAGAAAGGTGAGCCTATTTTTGGAATGGAGCAAGGAGCCGGGGTTGAGGGAAGGAAGCCTGGGGAGGGTTTGCTCTTGTGACTGAATCAAAAATAGCCAACTAACATCACAGCCACGACCTCACCCCAGAGCATGCCTGTATCTCCTTTATGTCTCTTCTGTCGCTGAGAACACAAAGCCTTTGTCCCTCTGAGAAAGGGTACCTGCCCCCAAGCTTATACACAAGAGGGAACAAACACATTAAGTTAATACAACAAAAATTTAATTGCAATTCAAAAAATGCAGCCGAAAGAATGTGGAACATGCCACATATCTGGTTAAATGCATACAGTGCCAGCCGCAGGCATTCAAATGTGGGGGTCAACTCCCCCCTGAGGTTTCGACTGGGGAAATGGACAAGAGGCCAGCAGCATTGCGTAGGCAGGTTACAGTGTGTGTTTAGGGGTGGATCACTGCTCCGACGGTCTCAGCGACCTCTGTACTATTGGGATAACAAGTATGGCACCTGATATATACTTAGCATTCAATAATGGAAACTATTATCAGTATTCAAAATATAATCAGAGATGTTTGCAAACTGGTTTAAGAGACACCAGGTTTCCCTGGTGGCTCAGTGGTAAAGCATCTGCCTGCAATGCAGGAGACAGGTTTGATCCCTGGGAGGGGAAAATCCCCTGGAGAAGTGAGGGGCAACCCATTCTAGTATCCTTGTCTGCAGAATCCCATGGACAGAGGAGCCTGGCAGGCTACAGTCCATAAGGTCGCAAAGAGTGGGAGACGACTGAACGACCAACACCTTAAGAGACCCCAGGAGACTGGAGAACTTGTCTTTTTAGGGTGGTAAATCTGAAAACAGATTTGAATGAATAAATGAATGCGTCTTTGGGTCGGCGCCGCCCTCTAGATCTGTTCTGCCCTCAAGTGCCCCGCACGCGGTTGATGAAATGGACCCCCACTCTGGGGCCAGCTGCATCTCAGCCTGTACGGTGGTGGGGAGGTCATCATTCGGGGCCGGGGAGTGGTAGCAGCCCAGGCTGAGCTTGGCGGGTGTCACATGCCGGAGGATCTCAGCTCAATTTCCCTGCGCAGGTCCCCAGCATCCGCGCGGTGCGTCTTTGGGCCCGAGGACCAGCCGGCTCGGCATAGCCCAGGCCGATCTCGGGACGAGAAGCTGGGGTAAGCGGTGGAGGATCCCTCCTGGGTCCACTGCGTGGGCGACGTGCCGGTGCAAGCGCCGCCTCATCCGGGGAAGGTCGATCGAGGCCGCGCCACGCTGGACTGGGGGTGGGTGCTAATGCACCTTCGGATGCTCTGGTCCCCAGCCCTTCCGGACCGAGGTCCCCCTCACTCCGCGGGAATCGGGGACCGCGGGAGCTGGGGTGGCTGAAAGAACAGGGTAGCCTCCTTGGCAAAGACCGCGGGGGAGGAGACTCCCTGGCGAGGGAAGCGAGCGCTGCCGAGGCCGCCGGTCCCTTTAAGAGGCCGGGCTGGCTCTGCGGAGATCCCACCTGACCGCCTGCCTGGTGCAGTTCTGCGGGCCGTGTCCCCGGGAGAAGGATCGGAGCCGGGCCGGGCCTCAGGACCCGGCGCAGGGGAGGGAGGGGTCCAGTCCGGAGCTGGGCGGGGCCTCCGGTTCCCGGAGCGCCGCAGTGGCAGGCTCGGTGGGCGGGGCGAGACGGGGGTGGGCGGGACCTCCAGCTCCGGGAGCGCCGCAGTGGTGGGCTGGGCGGGGCCTGGGGCGGGGCCTCCGGCTCTGGGAGCGCCGCAGAGGAAGGCGCGGTGGGCGGGGCGCGGCCGGGGGCGGGGCCTATGTCTGCAGTGGGCGGGGCCCGCCGCAGAGGGGCAGTGCCCGCGGAGAGTCCTCGGAGCGCGGCTGCCGCGGCGTCTCCACAGTGTCTCCGACAACCCCCGGCGCCGGGACTTGCGACCCTCGCCGCCCCTTGCGAGCCGCCGCGGCCTCCACTGCGGCCCGACTCCCTTCCCTCGCCGCGGCGCCCACACCCGGGGGCGGCCCGGCTCGCAGACATCGCGGAGGCCGCGTCTGGCGCGCATCTGGAACCGCCCGGCCGGCCGCGCTGGATCCCGCGCCCGCCCTGGCCCGGCCGCGCCGGGAGCCCTGCCCGGAGCTGGAGCCGCACCTGGAGCCGCGGGCCCTGGGCCCTGAGCCGCGCGGCCGGCGCATGGTGAACTCGCTGCTGTTCGGAGAGATGGCCTTGGCCTTCGGCTGCCCGCCGGGTGGCGGCGGCGGCGGGCCCGGGGGCTGCCCCGGCGGGGGCGGCGGCGGCGGCGGGGCCGGGCCCGGGCCGTCGCCGGTGACGGCGGCGCTGCGGGACGACCTGGGCTCCAACATCCACCTACTCAAGGGGCTCAACGTGCGCTTCCGCTGCTTCCTGGCCAAGGTGCACGAACTGGAGCGGCGCAACCGGCTGCTGGAGAAGCAGCTGGAGCAGCAGCAGAGCGAGCGCGAGCGGCGGCTGCGCTACAAGACCTTCTCCCGCGAGCAGGCCGTGCAGACTGGGCCGGAGCTGCTGCGACCCCCCGCTCCCGGCGGCGGGCCGGGCGGCGGCGCGGCGGCCGGCGCCAACGCCAACCACGCCGCGGCCCTGGGCGGCCTGCCCCCCGGTGGCGGCTCGCACCCGCAGTACTACGGCCGCCTGCCCGGGACCATCTGGAGCTACACGCAGGTGCGGCGCACGGGCGGCGGCGGCGTGGAGACCGTGCAGGGCCCTGGAGTGTCGTGGGTGCACCCCGACGGCGTGGGCGTGCAGATCGACACCATCACGCCCGAGATCCGCGCGCTCTACAACGTGCTCGCCAAGGTGAAGCGCGAGCGCGACGAGTACAAGCGGAGGTGAGTGGGACCCCGCCCTGCCCCCCCCCCCCCGCACTCCCGGCTCGCGGGTTGGGGGTCGTTCCGGTCTGACGGCCCCGGGATGTGTGCGTTCCGGAGGGGCCGGGATAGGGGGTGGGCGGCCAGCTGGTCCTAGCAGGTGGGGCTGGAAGCTGTGTTTGCAGACTTGGAAAACTCGGTTTTCCAGTTCCAAGGATGGGGACCGGCGCTGACTACCGTGGGGGACACCTCCGCTCCGTCACTGGACCAGGCACATTGTTTTCTAGGTGAC
Organism: Ovis canadensis; assembly: GCF_042477335.2. Taxonomy (NCBI): domain Eukaryota; kingdom Metazoa; phylum Chordata; class Mammalia; order Artiodactyla; family Bovidae; genus Ovis; species Ovis canadensis. Next base: position 252,992,444 of record NC_091246.1, read on the forward strand.
ATAATGACCGTCGGTGTTTTACGTGATGTCACCTAATCCTCATGGCAACACAAAGTGTGGGGCATTCTTATGCTAGTGTTGTAGATGAGAAAACCGAGGCACGGATGCTAGTGACTTGCCTAAGGTGTCTTGGCTAATAGGTGGTGAAGCTGGGATGTGAGATACGCCTGGCAACTTAGGTGTTTTCCCCAAGGATGTAGTAAGTGGGCTCCCCTCTGTCAATGGGTGAAAAGAAACAACTCTTAAGTAATCCACTAACTTTCTGTTTTTCCTTGAATTAAAAAAAAATCGTGTTTCAGAGTGCTTGGGTCTGTCCACTGAGGCCAGGGCCCGCTGTCTTGCTCCAGCTCTGTCACGTCCAGCGGGCTGGACTAGACAACCAGACCTACATCAGACTGGCCACGAGTTTTAGAAACACCTCCCTTCACCTCTCTTCTCCCTACCCCCAATTCTCATGGTTTTTTTGGACCCCCAACAAACTCAGCCCTAAAGACCGAGTTATCTACACAAGCAAAGATAACCTTAGGCTGGAAGACTGGACAGTGAATGGACCCAGACCACCAGATCTGGCTGGAGTGCGGCGCAGACTGCTTGCTGAACTGGCTAGCACGTTTCTGTCCAGCCCGGATTCCCAGCTGGGAACCTGACATTGCCTCCTGCCCCCAACCTGGTTGTCAGCGTTACCTAACTGGCCTTCTGATAAGAGGAGAGGGGTTTGTCTGTAACGTATCAGGAAGGGAGCAGGGCCCTCTGCTGTCCCGGGCATGGGCAACTCTGGGTTGGGAACTGTGGCTTTGACCCCCAGGGCTTGGAGGATGCCCTGGGAAGCATCTTTCCTTCCGCTCCTGTGTCCTACTGCTCACAAGAGCACAGACCACTGGCCATGGGTCTCCTCCCTTTTCATCTCTCCTGGGCGGGCTGGCCACTGGGCAGGATTCAAGTGCCACCTCCAGCCCCTGCCAGTGAGAATCTCTGGCTGAACTGAGTGGTCACTGGCCTACTCGGAAGCCTGTTTACTTATCAGAGAAATGGGAATGATAAAATCCACCCACAGCTGTACAAGGGGCGAGTAGGCTGGTGATGCTTTTTGGAAGGTATGAAGTAATCAGATTGACATTAGTAAAGATGAGAGACTCTCTGTCAAGCTGTGAGGGGGCAGTTTTTCCCAGAGTCTCCAGTCTCTCATGCAGGGCCTGGCTTCCTGGGGAGATGTCTTGGACCCCATGAGGAGACAAGCTACTCTCCTGGGCTGGTTGTCTCTCTGTGGGCCTGGTGCCTCGCCATGGGGAGGCCACCTCTCTGCCCTGTGTGGGCAGCTTTGTTGGGGTGGGGCAGGGAAACAGGCGCTTGCTTTTGATGGTGAAACCGGGAGGGCCCTTTGGTCTGCCACTGTGGATGGTGTCGTCATGCCCCAGGCTTGCAGGGTGTTTGTTTTATTGTGTGTGTGTGTTCCTTTCGGACCTGGCTACTAAGGAGATGGAAACACCGTGCCCAGTCCTAGAGGGAGATGGATTGGCATTGAGCAATGCCCAGTTCAAGTTGCACCCAGGGTGTGGGGTGTGATGTCAGCTTCTGGTGCTGCCTGGAATGACATGGGCGCTGCTGAGACAGGTGGAGGGTGAGTGTGTCTCTCTTCCCGCCCTTGTAGGGGGCGCGTGCACCTTCTCTTCCCCCATTATTATTATTATTTTTTTTTTTTTGGTGGATTGGGGAGATGCATCTTTTCTGAAGTTGATTCAGGGCTCAAGTGGGATTTTTGCCAAAGCACATCTGCCTCCTCCTTTGAGCGAGCCTTAGTTGCCCTGTCTGTAAAGGTGATAAGAGCCTGAAGCTCCAGGCTGCCTCAGAGATGCCTTAGGCATTCCTTGAATGTTAAATAAAAATTGATGTTTAAAAAAATGTCAAATGGTCATGAAAATATGCTCACTCACTTTTGAGTTCTTACTCTTAACTCTTGGAAGTCGACTTAACGTTGATTTGTTGGTTCAGAGTCAAGTTAGAGCCACCCCCGCCTTCTCTTCGTCGGAAGAATATTCTGAGATCAGAAAGCAAACTGCTGAAAGCTGGTCCCATTTGTAGCTACTAATCTGTGTGAGTCAGGATTTTCCTGATACTCTGTGGCCCAAACCAGAGATAGAATTAAACCGAAGGTGGACCTGCCAACCATAATCCGAGTTCTAAGTGTTAACAGACCCAAATGGGCTCATCAGCCTCAAGGACTGGTAACTGTTTCCTCACTGCCTACAGTACAGGTTCATACAAATAACATTCTATGTTTATTTCTTTATTTGGGTTTCTCATAAGGATTTTCTTTTGGGAAGAGGGCAGGCATATGATCAACCTTTTTGAAAAGTGTAAGAAGCCCTGGACTAGATGACCTCAAAGGGTCTTCCCAGCCTTGACAATATGTAAATCTGAGTTTGAACTGCTAGGCCACTTCCGATCTTACGTCCATAAGATAATGAGACCAGGGTGTCTACCTGGGCTCTTGGCCGCTGAAGGCTTCAGATCCTTCCAGGTTGTCTAGCATGGGGTCCCAAGAGGGTGAGCAAAAGAAAGAGCCTGTCCTGGGGAAGGAAAGTTGCCAGCGTTTCCCCTGTCCACCTGGAGGAACTCGCTGCCTTGGAGATGCTCTTCGGCCTCTCCAAAGGGCAACCTTGGTTGTGTAGCTCAGTGTTTTCCAAGCTGGGAACTTCTGGGGTTCTACCTCCATGAACTGCGGCCATAGTCATGTATCACCATCTATATTATTATTTTTGTAAAATATTTTAAACAGCTTTGTTGTTGTTGTTCAGTTGCTAAGTCGTTTCTGACTCTGCGACCCCGTGGACTGCCGCACGCCAGGTTTCCCTGGCCTTCACTATCTCCTGGAATTTGCTCAGATTCATGTCCATTGAGTCGGTGATGCCATCCAACCATCTCATCCTCTGTCGTCCCCTTTTCCTTTTGCCCCTTCAGTCTTTCACAGAATCAGGGTCTTTTCCAATGAGTTGGCTTTTCCCATCAAGTGGCCAAAATATTGGAGCTCCAGCTTCAGTATCAGTCCTTCTAATGAATATTCAGAATTGATTTCTTTTAGGATTGACTAGTTTGATCTTGCTCTCCAAGGGACCTGCAAGAGTTTTCTCCAGCGCCACAGTTCAAAAGCGTCAATTCTTCAGTGCTCAGGCCTTCCTTACGGTCCAACTCTCATATCCATACGTGACTACTGGAAAAACCATAGCTTTGACTAGATGGACCTTTGTCAGCAAAGTGACGTCTGTGCTTTTTAATATACTGTTTAGGTTGGTCATAGCTTTTCTTCCAAGGAGCACGTGTCTTTAAATTTCATGGCTGCGGTCACCGTCTGCAGTGATTTCAGACCCTAGGAAAATAAAATCTGCCATTGCTTCCACGTTTTCCCCTTCTATTTGCCATGAAATGATGGGACCAGAGATGCTGTGATCTTAGTTTTTTGAACGTTAAATTTTCAGCCAGCTTTATTGAGGTATAATTTGCATATCGCAAAGTTTTCCCGTTTTACACATACGGTTCAATGATTTTTAGTCAATCCATCGAGCTGTGCAGCTATCAGCACGATGCAGTTTTAGAATACTCGCATCACCTCAAAAAGATCTTTCTTGCACCTCTGCAGTGAATCCCCACTTCTCCTCCAGCCCAGGCAGCCACTGACCTGCTTTCTGTCTCTGTAGACTTGTCATATAAACGGGGTCTGGCAGCATGTTGTCGTTTGTGCCTGGCTCTCTCACTCAGATGATGTTTTTGAGATTCATCCACTCTGTAGCTTATACCAGCAGTACATCCCTTTGTAATGCTGAATAATATTCCTCCATAATATTCCTCCATGTGGGTAGACCACATTTTGTTTACCCACTCACATAGTCAATAAAGTGTAAATTTAAGAAGTCACCTTTTGTGTACCACCGCACATCAGCTCATGTGCGTCACTGGGATAGGATCTGTGTTTTGGAAACGCCTACCCAAGCCAGAGCCCCTGGCCTGGTTCACTCCTGCTTTGATTTCCCTTTGGGCCAATCAGCTCCGAGCTCTTTACCATGCGGGCAGTGTGGTCACTGAAACTATAGCTGGCAAGGTTGTCAAGCGTTGATTTGGAAACCAAAACAAACATCGGCACCCTGTCACCGCGCAGTGTCACCGAAATATCCTGTTCTGAGTTTGCAGGCTGGGGGCCTTTCCCTGGGAGAGTCCTGCTGAAGCTAGCTGAACTTTAGACAGGCGGAGGGCATCAGAATGGGCATCCTAGGGACCCAGACTCCAGTGCCTGGAGCCTGCAGACCCCACTCTGCCTTGAGGCACTGTGTAACCTCGGGCCAGGCGCTGCTCTTTCTGAGCCGAGGGTCTTCGATACCCAGCAGGCTTCCTGTAGGCCCTCCCTCCCACCTCGCTCTGCGTCTGTCTGTGACTTGGAGGGTCTGAGTCAGGGCTGCTCTGCCTGCCTCCTGGGAGGGCAGGGGCCTTTCTCTGTCCCGGCCACCCTTCTCCAGCCCCAGGCCCGGCATGGTTTGGACCGGGCTGGTTTTGTTCCCAGCCTGTGCTGAGTGTCTGTGCCCTGACTCCAGTCTGCCTGGAGCTCTTGGTTTGTTTCACTGGAGCTCTGTTTGAGGTCCTGGAGGACCAGGGTGACCTTCAGCCTGGTGGTTTTCAGGCGGGCTCTTTGGAGCTCTGGGATCTGGAGCAGGGTGCTGGGAGGTGATGGGGGAGCAGCTGGGGGCAGACCACCTAGGATTTCGCCCCCATCGACCACAGCAGCTCCATTTCCATGGCTCTCAAATTGATATTCTGAGGGAGAGTCGTTTGGAAACCAAGCATTTTACAGTTTGGCAGGAAAGAAAGAAATTGCTGATTCAGCGGAATACTTTCACTTTAGAGACGGGGAAACTGAGGCCCAGAGGGAGCTGACCCACAAAGAGGGCAGAACGTCCGTCTGTCATGGAAAGTTCTGTTTCCTGCCCCGAGGCGATGCCTGCACCATTTGCCTTCTGTTGGGACTTGGCAGAATGCTCTCCACCTTTTTATGTGTCTGCCTTTAAGCATTTTTTAAAAAGCTACTTTCGGGGATGGGAGGGACTTTTGTAACAGCTATTTCTGCTCTTGAGCCGGAAGGGGCTGGGCTGTCAGCCCGAATGCGGAGCTCCAGAAAGGGGCTGGGGGTGGGCCCGCTGGACTGTCCCTTGTCTTTTTTGCCATCATGCCCCAGGAGGCCCTTGGGCAGGAGGGTGCTGGCCCCTGAGTGCCCCAAAGCCACAAGGCTTCCCCGGAAAGCTGCTCAGAGGGTTTCTTTCCCCGCACTTCCATTGTTTCTGAAGCCGCTGCGGATACAGCTTCTTTATTTCTGATTGTCCCGGTGGGGGAGGGGGCAGCTTTGGCTGGAGGAAGCATGGATGAATCCCAGCTCTCCCAGTCTCTGCGTGACTGTGGGCAGTTGCTTGGCCTCTCTGAGCTGCCTGGCCCTCTGCTATCTGTGAAAGAGGGAGACTAACTCCCCTAGAGGTCGGAAGGGGGTAAGTCAGCGCCTGGGTTAAGCACACGAGGCTCCCAGGACGTCCCCCATCCCAGAGCACCCCCGCCTCCCACCCCCCCTCGATATCTGTTCCTTTCATTTTACAAGGGTTTCTCGGCACGGCGCTGGACGCCGGGCACATCCATTTCAGGACACGTTGTCACTCTCTGTCCCTTGGAAGGCACCGGAGATGGTGCTGGGGGCGGAGGGAGAAAGGGCTGCTTCTTTGTCCAGCATCTAAAGAGGCTGTTCTTCCTACTCTAAGTGGTTGATTTGTGTCTCCGGAAATCTCCGGTCACCCCCTGCCCTTTCTCCCAGCCTCCTTTAAAAGAAACACACAAACCCCACTCCATTTAGCTCCTTCGTCTTCCAGAATCTCTTGGTTTGGCTGGCAGGCTCTCTGGGGACAAATTTGGGAGGGATTTTCAGAGCCTTACGCTGGAAGGAAGGGAATGAAGTCCCAGAAAAGTAAAGGAGGCAGGAAGCAGGAGACAGCTGACGCTGAAGATTCCTTCTCCCAGGAATTCGAGGCGGGGCTTTTTCCTTGGCCACCGGATGCGGGGCCCCTGAGCCACACACACACACACACACACACACACACACACACACACGTGCGCGCGCGCTCATGCACACATGCGCCGTCAGGCGCTCTCTCCAAGCCCGTGCCGGCATCTCCACACGTGTCGGGGTTTGAAGGACACAGAAGGGTCGGCACAGAGCTGGCACACATCCTTTGCTACCAGGAGATTCGTGGACTTCCAGGGGAATTGATCTGAAACGCGCCATGAGTCAGTGGTAGCGGAGGGCCTGGACGTTGCCCGCGGAGTCCTGGCTTTTGATCCTATCGATGCGCTGCTGCCGGGCGCTCGGGTTATTTCCCAGGTCACAGATGGCTGCAGGCTCACGGCAGGGAGGGAGGCAGCCCTGTTGTTCCCCGAGCTCTCCCCTGACCTTCTGTCGGGCATTCCTGAGCGCCCACTGCCTCCCCTGGCACAGCACCCTCCACCCTGAACTGTAGCTGCCTGGGACGTGTCTGCCCCTTCCACCGACTGTAAGCTCTGCGGGGGCCGGCTCTGGGTCTGCCCTCTTCATCTTGTACACACAGAGCCAAGCCAGGGTCTGGCTGGAGTCCATGCTGAGCAAGTATCTGTGCAGTGAGGGAGGCTCTGTGTGCCTGGCTGCTGCGTGCTGGCAGGCCCCAGCGGGTCTGCGTGGCCACTGGTGACCCACACACATGGACTCTGTATCTGGCCGACTTGCAGCTTGTAGAGCAAAAGGTCTGGATCTGGAGGTCCTGACACATCATTTCAACAAGTTTGAATGAAAACCCATCTACTGATGCCAAATGCTAGGCCCCCAGCACAGGATATAAAAACTGGGCTTTGCCTTTGCCTCCCTGAGTCTCAGTCTTCTCATCTGGAAAAGGGCGTTGCTGAAATCTGTGTCCCGACACCGAAGGACAGGCCGTGGGCTCACATGGCTACAGCGCGGGAAGTTCTAAGGGTTACATGACCGGATTTCACAGGGCAAAAGGGTGGGCGCCCTAAGGGTTGGGCAGTGCCAGCTTTGTGAGGTGGGCAGAAGTCAGGAACCAGGCTGGGCTCTGGGGAGAGGGTGGTCCCTGACCTTGCTGGCAGCATCTGGGGGTGGTACAGCCTCTGGGCATGACTGGCCGTGAGGTGCTTAGAAGAAACGAGGCTGGTGAAGGTTGCTGATGCCTGCCACGGCAGTGCCCTCCCACCTCCAATGGGCACCCCTGCTTGGCTTCCTGGGCAGGATGTGGTTTTTTACCCTAGTTCCTGATACAAGAGTAGTTGTCATTCAGTACTTAAACCTGGCAAATGCTGCTGGTTCCCTCCGGGGCCTGTGGCCTGGCTGAGCCCCCAAGGGTGTGGCGGGGGCAGCTAGAGCTGCCCAGGGGCCCAGGGGCACCCTGCTCATGGCCCTGGCTTGCCTGTGCTGTGGGCTAAGCTTCCTGTTGCCCACCTGGCAGTGGGGGCCACGGAAAGACTGGTGTCTCTGTAACTTTTCTAGAGTGACCTGTATTCTGTGCGTGCTGCCTAATCTCTTGTACCTTGATGAGCTGCTCTGTAAAATGGGGATGCAGTTTCTTATGAGTTCTGCTTCCCAGGGTTGATATAAGAATCAATTGAAACCATAGGATGTGGAAACATTGGCCAACAGGTTTAAAATAAATCATAATGGGTTAATAGCCATCATTGACTGAGTACCTACTATGTGCTAAGCCTTGTGAGGAAATCTTTAAATAAGTGAGATTTGTTTATTAGAGCCATCCTGAAAAGTGGGAATTGATTACTGTTCATTTTACGGATGCGGAGAAGGCAATGGCACCCTACTCCAGTACTCTTGCCTGGAAAATCCCATGGATGGAGGAGCCTGGAAGGCTGCAGTCCATGGGGTCTCTGAGAGTTGGACACGACTGAGCGACTTCACTTTCACTTTTCACTTTCATGCATTGGAGAAGGAAATGGCCACCCACTCGAGTGTTCTTGCCTGGAGAATCCCAGGGACAGGGGAGCCAGGTGGGCTGCCATCTATGGGGTTGCACAGAGTCGGACACGACTGAAGCAACTTAGCAGCATTTTACAGATGAGAGGTTCAGAAGGGTGAAGATGTCTGCCCCAGATGTCAAAGGAGGGCAGCCTGGGTCTCCAGACCCAAGATTCAGGCTCCTCCCCAGGGAAGATGCAGGCTGAAGGCTGGTGAAGCTGGCAAAGGGTGGCGGAGGCAGGTGGGAGGCAGGCTGAGGTGCGGGTCTCCCCGGCGCCTGACACAATATTGCTGCGGCGGGTGGCAGAACAGGAGGTGGCTGCCACGCGGGGAAGACTTCCTGCTGTGACTTTAGAGTAATTACTTTCTTGTGAAGCCAATGAATCAGTGCCGGGGCGAGCAGATGAGCCTCCCGGGTGGCCTTGGAGGGCGGTCTAGTCCCGCTGCTCGCTGAGGACCGGGCTCTGGGTAGAGGAGAGTTCCTAGTCGGCATATCCACATGGGTGGGGAAGGAGGGAGAGTGAGCAGGGAACATGAATCGTTACCTGCCGAGCACTTTGCACGTGATCTGATTTAAACCTTGTGACCACCCTCCACGATGGAAACTGAGGATCCGAAAGGAAAATTCACTTGCCGAGCCAGGGCAGGATTTGGGGCTCACACTCCAAGTTAATGCTCCCTTTGTCATGCCCAGCACCTGAGGGCCCCCCGGGCAGTGGTCAGGGGCCCTCCCTGCCTGAGGACAAGCAGGAGAGGGCAGTGGGCATTCCGGTGGCCGGAGGGAAGCCGGCCTGCGCCCTGGGCTCAGGTCTGACTTCTGCTTTTGGTGGGTGCTGTGAACTTCGCCAGGGAATGGGGAGCTTGTTACAGTCATCCTGTGTCTCTTGGTGGGGAAGATGAGACTGCTGGGTATGGTGTCCGAGAAGCTGGAGTTCTGTTCTCTGGACAGTGGCTGGGCACCCACCTTGTGCCAGGCCCCGTGCTGGGTACTGGGGTGAAGCATGCACAGCCCCTGCCCTCAGCAGCCCAGAGTCTGGGGAGCCAGGCAAATGGGACAATACCACCTGACAAATCCCTGCCCAAATAGTACCTGTGCACATTACGGGCACAGTAAACAGTAATTAATTAGTTAAAAAATATTTCTATACCATTTACACTCTGCCAGGTGCTATTCAAAGCAGTTTAATTCGTGGAACCTCATAATGACTGTAGGAGTTGCATACTATTAGTGGCCCATTTTAGAGATGCTGAAACTGAGACCCTGAGGGCCAAGACAGGAAGCAGCAAGCCAAGATTCAAACCCAGGAAGTCAGGCTTCAGACCCAACCTCTTACTCTTTGTGGTACCCAGGAAGGGGCATATTAATTGCAGGCAGCTTTCTTCCTCTGAGCCTCAGTTTTCCCTGCTGTGAAATGGGGGTAATAAACCTGGCTTCAGGAGGCTGTTTGACAGATTAAACCAAGTGATGCATGTGGCAGCATGTTATAAATTGTCGCGTTCTGTGCCTGTGATGATGTGGAGAAGGCAATGGCCCCCCACTCCAGTACTCCTGCCTGGAAAATCCCATGGACGGAGGAGCCTGGTAGGCTTCAGTCCATGGGGTTGCGAAGAGTCAGACACGACTGAGCAACTTCACTTTTACTTTTCACTTTCATGCCTTGGAGAAGGAAATGGCAACCCACTCCAGTGTTCTTGCCTGGAGAATCCCAGGGACAGCAGAGCCTGGTGGGCTGCTGTCTGTGGGGTCGCACAGAGTCGGACATGACTGATGCGACTTAGCAGCAGCAGCAGCAGTGCCTGTGATGACCGTGCTCGGAGGCCCTGGGCCCAAACCCACACTGCCGCCGCTTCTGCAGCTTCCCGGGCAACCAGGGGCCGCTTGAAGTTCCATGAAAGGTCTTGTCCTCCCCTTGCCTTAATAGCAGATCTTCCCTTGGTCGCAAGTCAAGCTGGGATGGGGTGCTGGACAAAACCTTTGAAACGAAACAGCTCGGAGCAGAGCCTTTGTACGTGACTTGGAGGTCGGGGAGAGAGGAGTCCAAGAGTGTTTCCACCGCTTATCAGCCCCGTGACCTTGAGGGAGACCTTGATTTCTTATCTGCAACATGGGGACCACTAGCCCTGTTGCATGAGTGGCAAGAGAAAGGGGAGGACAGTGCTGAGGCATGGGCAGCTATCGTGAGGACGCTCAGCGAGGCCGGGGGCTCTGTGGGGAGGAGCGGGGGGCGCTGGGGCCCTGGCCTGGGCCACGCCGGGCAGGGGCTGGCTCCGAGCTGGCTCCGAGATGCTTGCTCAGCGCTCTCCGGCCTCCGTGCTCCGACTTCGGAATGTGCTCCTGCACGCAGCCCCCTGTGCGTCTGCTGCTCAATGGAGAGACACCCCCGCAGTGGAGACACTGCCTTCCACCCTCTTAATTGGCCACTTTTATTACTCGGGTTATTTAAGAAGCTTCCTGGCTCGCTGCCGCCTGTTGGCCATCTAGGGGGAGGGGAAGAGCTGCTGGTCTAAGTGGACCTTGTGAAATTCCCCGGCAGACAGGCTCCTCTCTGGGCAGGGTCAGGACATCTTCCCAGGACCCGTGGGCACCCCGCCCCCGGCCCCGATTTGCCCTGGCCAGCTGTAGTAATGGGTAGAAGGCCATCCGGGGAAGGGGAGGAGACTGAGACTGGAATCAGTTTGGGAAAAGCGCGTTGCAAAGTCAGAATGCTGGACCAGAGAGGACCCTGGTGGGACTCTGTCGTGCCTGAAACCCAGCGATTCTGGAAGGCAGCTGAGCCAGCTTAAGGCCAGTCAAGGAAGGCTTCCTGGAGGAGACAGTAGCTGAGTTGTGTTCGGAAGGTCGAATAAGAGTGGAGGAGAGGGGGCACAGGGTGCTGCAGGTGGAGAGAGCAGTTTGCGCAGAGGCCAGGAGCTGAGAGGGCCGGGCTGGTGGCTTCCGGGCGGAGTCGGGACACCGCTAGGTGGGCTTGCTCTTTCCCTCCCCTTTCTGCGCCTCCCTCCCTGCTCGTCGCCTTCTGGGCTCTCTTTGTTCAGTTTTGCTGTCTCTCATCCTCTCTCCCTCTCTCTCTTCCTTGTTTTGGCTTCTCACCCCTGCCCGATGCCAGGCCTGCGTGGGGGCTCTTTGCCTCCTGCGAGGCTCCATGAGCCCGTGTGTCTGTGAGCGTGGGGCCGGGAGCCCGTGGCTCTCCCCTGTGGACGTGGAGCACCCTGGGGTCAGGACCCCACAGTGCGCACTCGTTGCACTTTGGGGCTAGGGTCTTGGCGTCGTGGTGGGGGGCAGAGGAGGTTGGAGAGAGAGGTAGTTGCCGGGTTAGAGGGCAGTGCCGTCCCGGGGGCCTCAGCTTCCCCTGCCGCCATCAAGGTCCGGGCCTAGGAATCGACGTGGTTCTAGACGCGGGTCGGGGCTGCGGGGACTAGGCGGCTCAGCGCTCCTCTCCCAGCTGACCGCCCTCCCGCACCCCTTCCTCTGACCTCCTGGTGGGCCCAGAGGGTTTGAGGCTCTCTCTGAGATCATCTCGGCCCTCCCCTGCTTCCAGGAGACATAGTTCTCGTGTCATCCCAGATGCTGTCTTTTGGAGAAGGCCTTCTGGGAGTTCATCCCTCAGTGTGGTGTCTTTTTTTCTCTCTACTCCCACTTAAATACACATGGCCATTTTACCGATGAGAAACCTGAGGCCCGGAGAAGGAGAGCAGCTCTCCTGAGGTCACAGCACAGTAGGGGCTGGAACCCAGTCCCCTAAACAGGGTTCCTTCGAAACTCTTGAGCTAAGGGATCCTTCTGGAGGCTGCTGGTCCTTTAAGGAGGGGTTTGGAAAGCTCCCAGAGGTCAGAGAGCTTAGCGTGAAGAGGTCTGGGAGCCTGTCGAGGTGGCGCCCACAGGGACCGAATGAACCCTGCCTCTTGGCCAGACGGCTGGGTCCCCAGTGCTGCAGAGCTGCACGGGAGATATCCGAGGCCGTCTTGGGTTCGTCTCCTTGTAGCAGGACACAGCTCCCTAAGCTCGGCCTGACGCTGGCGTCTCGGGATGGTGACTGACCTGCCGACCCTGTCTGCCAGCTGCGCGCTCAGCTGTGCGTCTCTCTGTGCCTTGGTTTCCTCTGGTATGAAACGGGATGGTGAGACCCACAGCACTGTCGACGAGCCTGGCCCAGTGCGGGCCGTTCCCACCCCCTCTTCTCTGGGGTGAGCCCTGGAGTTGGAGGTCTGAGGACTTTGCCCATAGTGAGAAACTGGGTGAACTACAAAGGCTGACCCCCGAGTCCCCACAAAGACCGTGTTTCTTGAGTCCACAGTCTGGGGCTGTGTCCTGACAAATAGTATGGACGTTTATACAATTGTCTATGGAAAATCTTAATATTACATTGTAACTGGTTTTATACTTGCCTTTAAATAAAATACTGACGTTTACAACATTAGGACTCATTCGTGTTGGGAGACAGGCTGGCGCTCACCAGGCTACAGACAAGCCAGGATTAACCTGACGCTGAGCTCAGGGGATCCCTAATTCATAGGTTGTCCCTTTCTGGGCCTTAAGGCACAATACATCCACTGTTGTCGCCCTTCAGTTGTTAAGTCATGTCCGACCCCTTGTGACCCCATGGACTGCAGCATACCAGGCTTCCCTGTCCCTCACTATCTCCTGGAGTTTGCTCAGTGGTGGCACCCAGCCATCTCATCCTCTGTCGTCCCCTTCTCCTCCCACCTTCAATCTTTCCCAGCATCAGGGTCTTTTCCAATGACTCAGCTCTTCCTATCAGGAGACCAAAGTACTGGAACTTCAGCTTCAGCATCAGTCCTTCCAGTGAATATTCAGGGGTGATCCATGGGGCTTTAAAAAGAAGCGATTTGTTCGCTCTTCCTTGGTTATACTGTCAGCCTGCGATCAGGGCTTTCACTTGGGTGGGAGCTCTGATCCTGGAGTGGGACTACCTGGGCTTTGCATCACCACCCCAGGCCTCAGTTTTCTCATCTGTAAAATGGGGCTGACAGCCCTAGCTTGTGGTTGTAATGAGGCTCCAGTGAGATGGGGCACACCGAGGCCCAAGCGTGGTGCAGGCCCCTGAGCTGCTATTGCTCTATGCCTCTGTCTCAGCCTGGCCCTGCCTCCCCAGCCCCCAGGCCCCACACAGTGAGCACAGACTCGGCCCTCCCGCTTCTGCTTCCGGCTGCAGAGTGGCCTTTGTGTTCAGAGCACTTCCCTTCCCCAGCCCAGCCGCCCTCTTGACCGGCTGGGAGGAGGTCACATCCCCCGTCCTCCCCAGCAGGCTGTTGGCAGAGGGTCACTGTAGGGCGAGACCTGGCCCCGAGGCTGCGGCCAGTGCGCTGTGTCGCCTGGACCCTGAGGCTCCCAGGGGCCTTGTTGGAGGGTGGTCTTGAACGGGGAGTCTCTCTCTGTCCCTGCCTCCCAAGTCCCAGCAGCCTTGATGCGGAGGAGGCCTCAGATCATCTCAGCCCTGTCCTGAGGTCTCGTCGTGTGGAGGGGCAGAGCTAGAGTTCGAACCTGAACCTGGTGGACTCTTCTAGTCTCAGCCCGGACTCAGTCTCCCAGGCTGAGGAATGGGTACACATTCCTGGCCCCGGCCCTTGGCCTCAGATACAGGGGACAGGGGTCAAGTCCTATCTCGCACTTCAGGGGTCGCTGGGGCAGCTCTTCCTTCTTAAAGCCACGGGAAGGTGGCTTCCAGGTTCTTGTGAGCCCACAGGCTGTCTCTGCCAGGGCTTGTGGGTGAAGCCCTCACTCCCAGACCTAGGCAGAAGGGTGATGTTGAAGGCTGTCCTGGCGTTGGTTGCCCAGGGTTGACGTCAAGGCAGCCGGTTTAGGGTTTCGTCTCCGAGACAAAGGCTGCTTTGTAGCTTCTGCTGGGCTTAAATCCTGGCTATCACCACCCCCAAGGTGGGAAACGAGGTGGAAAGGATCACAGGGCCCAAGCAGAGAAGCTCTGGGAGGCTCGGGTTGTCCTCATCTCCTCCCAGAAGGAAGCCAGGACCTTGGAACCCCGTAATATTCCCCTCATGGTTCCCCGAGAGCATCCTGTGTGGCTGATACAGTTTAAAACTTCACAGCCTTTTTTTTTTTTTTTTTTACTGCACAAGATTCTTAAACTTCACAAGACTCTTGAAGGGTGGATGTGGTTGTGCCCACTGTACAGATGGGGAATCCGAGTCTTGGCAGGTGAAGCGTCTTGTCACTTGCCACGGCCAGAAAAGGGGCAGAGCCGGCGTGTGAACTTGAGTCTCAGAGGATTGTCACTAGGCTTCTACCACTGCCCAGCCTCGTTCCAGACGCAGCTTTGGGAGGGTGCTTTAGGAGGTGGAGGCGCCCCGGGGGGAGACTGGAGCAGATAGGTCTCATGGCTTTTGGGAACCCGAGCCTCCATTCTCAGGATTCAGAGTTGGGTCACAGTGCTTGGAGCCTGTTGCATACTTGAGTATGTGTGCATAGGTGTGTGCACCTATGTGTACAAATTAGAGAAAGGGGGTTGGATGCTGGGAGGTGTGTATCCTGGGAACGTGGTTCCAGGGAGCCCTTGAGGGCAAGAGAAAGGAATCGTTCCAGCAGACGCTGAAGACCTGCTCTCCTTTTTCAGGGACTCCTCCACTTAATCATCCACCCATCCGCCCTTCCATCACCCATCCATCCATCTATCCATCTATCCATCACCTCTCTATTTATTCATCCATCCATCCACCCTTCCATCCATCCATCCGTCCATCCATCTACCCATCCATCCATCTACCCATCCATCCATCATCCATTTATCCATCCATCCATCTATCCATCATCTGTCTGTTTATTCATCCATCCATCTATCCATTTATCCATCCCTCCATTTATCCATCCATCCATCCATCATCTGTCTATTCATCCATTCATTTATCCATCATCCATTTATCCATCCATCCATCTATCATCTGTCTCTCTATTTATTCATCTGTCCATCCATCCATCATCTGCCTATTTATCATCCATCCATCCATCTATCCATCATCTGTCTCTCTGTTCATCCATCCATCCTTCCATCCTTGCATTCATCCATACGTCCCTTCTTCCCTCCCTCCATCCACCCTCCTCTCTATTTATCCATCCCTTCATCCATCCATCCGCCATTTTTAGAGTGCTTGTGCTTGGCCCTGTGCTTGGCTTCTGGGGATGATGGCAGACTCCTATCCCTAGGGAGTTCGGCAAATGACTGTTAAATCAGAGCCGCAGGAATCCTTAGAGATGTCTGATTTCTCCCCCAACACGCACTTTTCAGAGGGGTAGTCACTTGCTGGAGGTCATAGCCAGCGTTGGTGGCAGACCCGGGACTCGCAGCCACGTCTGTGGAGCCCAGCCCCATGTTCTTGCGTCTCTGCTGGGCTGACAGGCGGCTCCGCTCCTGGCCGGCAGCCCTCTGGCCCTGTCCTCCCCTCCTCGGTTGTTTCGATGTGTTCTTGGGCTTTTCGCAAGTCGTCTGCAGCCTCTGTCCTGAGATGCTGGTTGGACTGGCAGGCAGGCCCCAGGCCGCAGCTGAGCCTGGCTGTGCTGTGCCCTGAGATGATGCCGTTGTCCATTTGGGACATCAGATTGGCTGGACACCCAAGTGCAGAGACTCTGAGGTCCTGCTTTGCTGTGGAGACTGGCTTGCTGTCTGCAGAGGGTCTCTAGCTGTCATCTGTTCCTCTCTGGCCTTGAGGGTAGGACCTCTGCAAATCCCATTAGAGATTTTAGAGCCTGGGAGGGGCATTCCAGAGCCTTCCCCTCGAGGCATCTTCTGTAAGGACATCCTTGCAGCCTCTTCCTGGTCTCTGGCCCCGATGCCGCCTGCTGCATTTCCCTTTGTCTAGCCTTCTGTCCAGTAGGGGGTTGGGTGGGGCACTGCCTGGTGAAGACCCTTCCCGCCTTCTGCAGGCCGCATCAGTCCCCCTCTGAATCCCAGAAGCTTCCTTTCTTCCTGCCTGAAGTCCTCTTGACTCATGCCCGCGCTTGGTCGTGGTTGGGACATGCTCTTGGTGGAGAAAGGATCTGACTGGTCCCTCTAGGATTCCATGAGTTCCTGGGGGTGGGGAAGGGAGGAAGCACATTCCTTCTCCTGGAGTCATCGTGCCCTCTGAGCGGAAAGTGGCCCTGGAGCCCAGGGATCTCCCGGGCCAGCTTTCCTGATGGGGAGACTGAGACCCAGAGAGGCTGAGCAGCGTGTCTGCCACCTTCGGTCAGACTGCTGGGGTCGGGTCTCCTCCTTCACAGGCCAGTGCTATTTCTGGACGATTGGGTCAGGGAGTGGGTTTTTCCGCCTGATAAAGGTAGCTGACGGCCTTTGGACCTGGCAGTCTCTGCCTGGATGGGTGTCCTAGAAGCAAGGCAGCGGCTCCACGGGGCTCCCCAGCCAGGATCCAGCACCCTCCTGCCCGCCGTCTGGATTGGCAGACTCCTGGTGGGCCGGGCCTGCCTCAGAGCCGAGCGGTGGGACCTCCTCCACTCCCATCTGCCCTGCGGCTCCCTTTCACTCCACAGCCTCTCTGACTCCCGTTTAGCGAGCCTCTCCCTGGGAGGCCCCTCACCTCTGAGGGTGGAGGGCAGGAGGCCTGACTGTTATGGACAGTGATTAGGGGTCAGGGGGACACCGAGTCCCGTGGCAGGGGCAAGAAGGGGTTAAGAGCCCTGCCTGCTGGGGCAGGACTCCCAGCCAGTGTCCTGGCCCCTTAAAGCAGCCAGGCCAGCTGGCTTGGCAGACGTCACACCAAGAGCCATCTGTCCCAAGGCCAAGTCACCAGGAGGAGGCTGCCTGCTGCCTTTGTGGGCCTGCTGGGGTGGGCGTGGACCAGCCGTCTGTCCCTGGGAGGCCGGCAGGTTGGGAAAGGGCCACAACCCCTGGCAGGCTGCCTGGAGGGGGTGGCTGGCAGAGGGAGAGCCTGAGCACCCAGGGGTGGTCGGAGCTTCGTTGTGCAAATGGGTCCTGGGACCATCTGGGATGCAGGCAGAGTAGGACACACACCCAGGCCTGCTTGCTGCTGCCCGTGGGGCTCCAGCCCACAAGCTCATTCATTCATCCAGTACGTAAACAGGGGTTGAGGGCCTGCATGTGCTGGCTACTTGGATACCAAGCGCCCGAGAAGGACCCAGAGAATGAAGCCTCTGAGGGGCAGAATGGTGCGTCTCAGTCAAGCCCAGAACCCTGGACCCTGAAACAACAACCCCCCCACCCCCACCCCAGCCCCATCCCCAGCAGCTGGAATTGAGGTCTGCTCACTAAGGTGGAAAGTAACGTGAGATGCTGGGTGTTCATGATCTTGTATATTTTCATAACCCAGTGAGGTAGGTACCGTTGTTACCCCATTTTATAGATGAGGGAACTGAGGCTCCGAGAAGCAGAGTCACTTTTACCAGGCCACCCGCTGGGGTGTGGCTGAGTCTGTCTGTTGACATCAGGGTTTGAGATAAGGGGCAGCAGTGTGGCTGTGTGAGGGGTCTCCCCCGCCCCCCCGGCTCCTGCTCCTCATCCCTCAGCTGCGGACCACCTCTTCCTTGGCTTCTTGTTGAGTCCAGGTGCCGTGTGGCTGGAGGACCAAGTCTGGGGGGAGCAGAAGCCCCAGATGGGTTTGAGTTGAGAAGGGAATCTCTGCTGGTACCTTGGCAGGGCTGGGATTGGTGACCCTCTGCCCCCCTGGGGGCTGGGCACCGGGCAGGATTTGGGCAGCTTGGGGGGCTGGAGGCTCTTTAGCCCTGCCCCTCTGAGGGTCCTGGGGGCTGGGCCAGGCCTAGGAGACCCTCGCTTCAGGGGCCACTCTGTCAGGACCAGTGGGGCCCAGGGTGGGGGCCTCTGTGCTTTGCGCTTGTGGTTTGGAGGGGATGCCGTTTGGGATCCATTCTGTCCCCTGAAGGGGGCTTCCCACTAGTGGTAGAGGATCCGCCTGTCAATAAAGGAGACACAAGAGATGTGGGTTCGATCCCTGGGTCGGGAAGATCTCCTGGAGGAAGGCATGGCAACCCACTCCAGTATTTTTGCCTGGAGAATCCCATGGACAGAGGAGCCTGGTGGGCCACAGTCTGCGGGGTCGCAGAGTTGGCCGTGACCGAGCGCTCACGCTCACTCACTGACTCCTGGGAGACTGAGGTCCCGCTCCCTGACCTTCTCCTTCTTGTCATGAGGCTACGTGGCCCAGAGAAGGGCATCTGGGCGGGGATCAGAGAGACCCGTGTTCTCCCGCAGCATCTGCGGCTTTGTACAGAGGGCAGAGGCAGGTGCATCTGGTGGGTATGAGTTTGGGCTCTGGAGCCAGATTGCCTGGACCACTTTTGAGCTCTGTGGCCTTGCACACATGGCTTCACTTCCTGGTGCCTCAGTTTCCTCATCTGTAAAATGGGCATACTTAGTAGCATCTACCTCATAAGGCTCTTGTGAGGATTAAATGACTTGATAGTGCCTGTCACATCCCAACACTTCATATTGTTAACTATTACGATTATGAGGCCTGGACAAGTCACCTTACCTCTCCGAGCCTCAGTGTCTCCATCGGCAGAATGGGGATGAGGAGGCTAGGGGCTCCTATGCGGTGCTCTGCTGGGTGTTACTGTTGCAGAAGCTTCTCTGCTCTTTTTTGAGCTCTCTCTCTCCTCTGAGAGGCATACCCTAGCCCTGTGGATGGGTGGGAGGAATGCTCTGTGTGTGTGTGTGCGTGTGTGTGTGTGTGTTGGGGGAGCCCCAGTGGCCTGCCCACTGGTTCACATCAAGTTGAATGTCAGGGGGACTTCCCTGGTGGTCCACTGGTGAAGACTCTGTGTTCCTCCTGGGGGTTCAGTCTCTATCCGGAGAGCTGAGATCCCTCATGCTGAGCAGGGCAGTCCAAAAAAAAAAAAGCAGTTGAATGTCAGGCTGCGAGGTGGCTGGCGGCTGGCGTTAGGCCAGGAGTCCGTCCCCTTGAGCTGTGTGTGGTCACTAATCCCGCTCGGCGTGGGGGACCGGGTCTCACTGCCTGCCTCGCTGGTGCCTGCAGCCCCCCCCGGGCGGCCCTGACAAGCACACGGCCCCACAGGGAGGGCCAGGTGGTGGGCCACGCTCCGTCCGCTGTGGCACCAGCCTTGCGTGTACCTGTGCTTGGTTCCCCGGGCCCTTGTTGCTCTTCCTTCCTCCCTCCCTGGGGCTTGCTCGGGGCTGTGCTCCCCTCAGCAGGGCTTGGCAGGAAGCACAGGTTCTGGGTTCCAGCACCCCCGCCACACCTGGCTGTGTGACCTTGGGCACGCCGCTTCACTCGTCTGAGCTTCGGGCTTCTCGTGCGCAGAGGCATCGGCTTCTGTATGTTCCCATGCTGAGGTGCTGGGGACCCATGTTCTGCCTTTTTTTTTTTTAAATTGTTACACCTGGAGCCTGTTTATGCTTGCCAGTCCTCATTTAATCCAAGAGGGGGTCATTCCTTCCCATTTCACAGAAGAGAGCACTGAGGCCTGGAGAGGCAACTTGCTCAAGGCTGCAGGGCCTTGGTTTGAACCCAGAATGGGGTGTGTGCCAACTTCTGCCTCCTGGGCTCCTCTTGGCCGCCTGCCCCTCGCCGGCCCGAGTGTGCTCGGTGTAGAGTGAGTAGTGATGTGGGCCTGGCGGGGCGATGGCCTTGAGCTGCAGACCCGCAGGGCCGTGCGTTTACCTGCAAGGCGGCACGGGCACTCGACATAAACACAGAGACCCAAAGTGCACATTAGGTTTCCAAAATAGCCTTGGCGGTCGCTGCTTTTCCTCCAGGCTATAAACACATCCTTGGGTGGGGCTCCCCTGGCCTCCCGGGTCACAGACCCCTGGGGCCTCCCGCTCCTTGGTCGGGGTGCCCAGATCCCCTCCTGGATCCTGGACTCGGACAAGAGATGGAGTCCCCGAGGCCGAGAGCTGCTGACCCTAGGGGGTTGGGTGGGGGTCTGCTCTGCCAGGCCCGGGCAGAGAGGCCGAGTGCTAGGCATGGAGAGCTGTGAGCACTAACCTGCTGGCCATCTGCCCCGGGCGAGGTGGGCCCGGCGTCCCGGCGAGGGAGCAGGACCGCTGGGGGAGATCAGAAGAGCTGGTGGGGACTGCGCAGTTGCGTGGGGAACCTGAGGCTGGGGGCGGGGGGCGGGCAGGGCGCTCACGTCCAGGGCCCCACTGAGTAGGTGCTGCACCGACTCCAGAGTGAGCCTCTTAGGGAAGGCCCTGGAGGTGACCTTTGCAGGGGCCCTTTACCCAGCGAACATGTATCTGGTGCCTACTGTGTGCCAGGCTCTGTGCTGCACTCTGGGGTTGCAGCTGGGAGCCAGAGTCTCGTCTTACAAGGGCTGAGTTAAGTAGGGGAAACCAACAGGTGGAGACAGCCTCAGTAGCGAGTGACCAGGGTCTCTGGAACACAGACGAGGGGCACTTGATCCTGACCAAGGAGCCAAGGAAGGCTTCCTGGAGGAGGGGGTATACAAGCTGAGTCCTGAAGTTGGCAGTGACGAAGTGGGCGTGTAGAGGGAGGCTTCCGGGCAGAGTACACGGGCACGGGCAAAGGCTTCGAGGTATGATGCGGCATGGCACGCCTGGCGCTGGAGGCGCTGGAGGCGCCAGGGGCATGTCTTCCCCACCCTAGCACGTGGCCACTTGCTCCGGGGCTCATCACACACAAGGCTGGCATGTCTGCCCTTTCGGAAGAGAGGTGATGGGGCCTGTTTCTCATACAAGCCTGATCGCCCAGCCCTGGCTCCTTGGCGAAGGCAGAGTACCACCCCAGTGAGGGTGAGGAAAGACAGTATCTACGATGGGGTCTTTCTCCATCCAATGGAGAGGCAACCTTAGGACTATTTGACTAATCGGGAAACTGAGGCACAAAACAGTCTTGCTGCTGAGCTGGGGTGAGGACCTAGCTTTTTCCTTGGCTCCATGGGCAGCTGCTGAGCCATGAGAGAACAGCCTTGTCACACCCAGCACTTTTGAGGGGCAGAGAAGTCTCTTCTACACTGGAAGCCTTGACCCAGCCACCCACTCCATGGATAACCGGACAAATATGCAAATCTGCGTGTACCAAGATGCAGGGCCCAGGAGATACCCGGTTACCCACTGTATCACCTCTGGGAAGGGTGCTTGCTGTGTGTTGTTAAGTAGGAAAAGCACACAGTTCTTGGCTTGCGTTTGTTCTTTGTTGGCTTACCTGTTTGGTTTTTTTTTTTTCCTGTTTCTTGTGTAATCATTGTAAAATACTTGGGCAGTTTAAAACAAAGGGAAAATGAGCGGGTATTTTTGTCTTAATGACCTTGATTTTCTTGACTAGTTGATGCATTAGATGATTGAAAATTTTAAAGATACAGAAGAAATTCAGACTCATGCTAGAACAGAGATGAACCTTGAGGCCATTATGCTCAGTGCAATAAGCCAGTCTCAATAAGACAAATACCGTGTGATTCCACTGACGTGAAGGACCTGGGGCAGTCCGATTCCTGGAGGCAGGAAGTAGAGTGGTGGTTGCCAGGGGCCGGGGGAGGGGGACCAGGGAGTTATAGTTTTAATGGGGGCAGAGTTTCACTTTTGCAAGATGAAGAGTTCTGGGGAGGGGAGGGGGTGATGGCTGCACAGCAGTGGGAATGTGTTTAAAGCCACTCAGCTGTTCACTGAGCAGTGGTTAGGATGGGGGCTTCCCTGGTGGCTCAGCGGTAAAGAATCTGCCTGCCAATACAGGAGGCGCGGGTTCGATCCCGAGTCCGGGAAGACCCCACCTGCCTCAAAGCAGGTAAGCCCGTGCTCCACAACAAGAGAAGCCGCCGCAGTGAGCAGGCTGGGCACCGCATCTGGAGGGTCGTCCCCACTCTCTGCAGTTAGAGAAAAGCCCACGGCGCGGCAGAGGCCCAGAGCAGCCGAAAGAAAGAAAATTAACAAATGGTCAGGATGGTAAACTTTCTGAGTAGTTTACTCTGATTAAAGAAAAGGGGACAGAAGGGGACAGGGACAGGTCTCCCCCACCCCGTCCCCATCTGCAAGCCTCTGTCTCTGGAGACCACCGGGGTTTCCAATGTGCTGGTGGCGCTGTGCCTTCCTCACTCCCGCCCTGGGTACCAGTGGGCACTCACGGGCAGAGCGAAGGTGCCTCTCCAGGAGCCCGGGGTGCGCACCCTCTTCTGTCCCCAGTCTCGGGGCATGAGGCAGCGGTGTCCTGATCTTCTGGCCCTTGATGGGTTGGGGGGACTGAGGACCCACGACTGGGGGCGGGGCTGAGGTCCCGCCTGAGGGGAGCCCCAAGACTCATTGCTCCTCTTGTGGGGGAGGAGAGTCCTTTTAAATCAGTTCTGTGCTCCTAAGTGGGCCCTTGGGAAATGTTTGTTGAATCTGTTGTGGGGAAAAGGAGATGGAATCTAAGCCAACAGTCAGAGGGGTTGGGCTGCAGACGCTGAGGCTGCTGCGCTGGGCTTCACAGCAGCACCCGCGCCCGCTCACCAGGGCGTCCTAGGAGCCTGTCGCGTGCCAGCCCCAGGGTGTGGCACTGGCTTGGGCTCGAGGGCAGTGAGACGTCCTTTTGAGATGAGGCAAGCCCCCAAAGGCTCATTTGAGGGTCCCGCGTGTCACCAGGTGTTGGAGAGGGGAGTCTGGTTTGGTGCCTGGGGGTCCTGCCTGGTGCCCGGGGCCCTGGCCACCCCCACCCCGCAGACCTGCCACCCCGGGCTGAGCCGGCCGATCTTCACGGCAGCAGAGACAGCGTAGAGCCCACGTTCCGCAGCTCATCAGTGCCCATCCGTTGGGCTGACAGCTCGTTTACTGGGAGCCGAGCTCTGGGCTGAGCGCGTGGCGGATGCTGACTCATTTAATATACCAGCTCCTCAAGGCGGGTGCTCCCGCTAGCCCCTGCCCTAAGACGGGAACCAGGTGCACGGCAGGTTCGGGGCTTTGCTCCAGCTGGCTCTGGGGGCGGGCTGGACAGCAGGCTGTGGGCATGTCCGTCTTGGCCGGTGGAGGTGGAACCCTAGGGCCTTTTTCCACCCGGGGGCCCAGGAAGTGAGTCAACAGGCTAAGCGGCCGGTTTCCAAGTCAGTGGCTGTGACCCAGGGTTGCACACCAGTGCTGACCCTGGCAGGGTCATTTGGGGGTGTTTCCTGAGCAGTGTGCTGGGGGAGACACGGTAGAGCGTGGGGTTTATAGAACCACTGCCAGGCTGCTCAGACGTGGGAGTCAGGTGGACCTGGGCCTGGCCTGGAGCAAGGAGGTTCCCCTGGGCCTCAGTTTACTCACCTGTAAAGTGGGAAGGGTGACGCCTGCCTCACAGAGCTAGGGTGAGATAAAGTGACTAGCCTAGCTCGAAATGAGCATTTCACAGTGAGAGCAAGTCCTCCGTTTGTCCAGGAGAGCAGAGTCTGATGAGAGAGGCAGAGAAGTGAACACTTACAATGCCCCAGACGTTGTGAGGAAGGCACGTGCCAGGGCTGGAGACGCTTAGATGGGTGTAGTAGCTCCTGGGGAAGTCCTGAGGGCTTCCTGGAGGAGGTGATGAGGTGCTGCAAGCCTGGAAGAGGCTGGAAGCGGTGTCCCAGAAACTAGACGGTGGCCTGCGCTCTGGGAAGCAGGTTCCTCCTCCCCAGGAGATGCTTGCTGAGCCGCTTCTCGTAGTGGCCTGCTTGGCCGGGGAGAGGGGGTCAGTGCCATGTGGGTGTGGTTTGTAGACAGAGGCGCTGGAAGGAGGGCACTGCCTCCCAACCCTCAGCTCTGGGTGACGGGCATCCACAGAGCTGCTGGGTCTCCAAAGGGGCTTTCAGTAAATGGCACCAAAGCGGGAGTGACGCTGGCCACCTGGGTAGATATGGACGCTGGGTAACTGGAATGGAAGGCCGGTGTAAACAGCTGGAGCCTGGGATGGACGTGGGGGCACATGAGCAGGGGCATCTGAACCTGGGAGAATGACCTTCAGTGCCTGCCGGGTGACCCCACAAGACCAGGGGACCCCTCCTGCCTTAGCCTTGCCTGCTGACGTGGTGGTCCTTGTCAGGACAGACCTCTAAGCCTGAGCAGTGCCCCTTCCTTCCCGGGGCCCGTCGAGGGGCGAGGGGGGCAGAAGCAGGTTGCTGGCTGGGTTTTGCCGGCCGTGGAAGCTGCGGAGTCAGCATCTGGCTCTCTTCCCTCGGCCGACCCCTGCCCCCGCCAAGTGCCCCCGTCCCAGCCAGGTGGCAGCGGCGTCTAGCTCATTCTCGCCATCGCGTCCATGTGATGATTATAGCAGCACAGAGGCTGTGGGGTCAGCCAGTCCTGGGTTCAGGTCTGGCCCTGTCACTTGAAGTGTGGCCTGGGGCCACGCTCCCAGTCTTTCTGACCATTGGCAGCTGGGAGGTCACGAGGGTGAAGCCACTGACTGTACCTGTCGTCACGGGCCCATTGACTAGTTGCAAACAGCCCTGCGAGGTGGGTGGTCTTAGCAAAGCTCAGAGAGGGCTGGCAGTCTGTGCCAGGTCACACAGGGGCAAGGTGTGTATACAGCTGGGGTTTGACCCCAGGACCTCTGACTGCAGAACCCCTACCCGCCTCTCCACCACACACACGGGTTTGAACCCAAAGGCTGATGTCCCAGCTGGCTTCGACTGTCTTTGGTTCATCAGATGGCTTTCCTGATGGCATGGGGTGTCTGTCCAGGCACTGTGGAAGTTGTTTCTTGGCCTGACTGGGGGAGCCCTTTGAACTTATCCAGTCTGACACCATTGCATTAAGAATGGGGAAGTGAGGCTAGAGGAGGAGAAGAGACTTGCCAGAGATCACACAGTAAGTCTGGGCAGAGGCAGGGCCGATACACTGGGACTTTCCTGGGGATCCAGTGGCTAAGACTCCACGCTCCCAGTGCAGGGGCCCGGGTTCGATCCCTGGTCAGGGAACTAGATCTCCCATGCTGCAGCTCAGAGTTCACGTGCTGCAGCTAAAGATCACGCATGCTGCAACTAAGACCTGGCGCGACCTAATGATTTGTTTCTTTTTTCAAAGAGAGAGAAAGGACCTGGTGCCAGGTAGCTTGCACTGACGCTGGCTGCCTCGTTGCCCGAGGGGCTGTGGGCCTGGGGGCTGCAGTCTAGTGACAGACTTGCCAGTTTCTTCCTCCCCCCCTCTCAAGGCCTGGTGACTACCCGTGGAGCGCCCCGGAGGCCTGCCAGCTGCCCGGTAAAGGGTAGCTGTTGTCACCGGAACAGGCAGGGAGAGTGGGAATGCCTCCACGTAGCTCAGCCCTGCCGTCCGTTGGCCAGGCTTGCTTTCACCGCCTGGCTGGGAAAATTCACCTGCCAGCCCCTCTCAGTTGCTTCTAGATCCACAGAGGGTCGGGGCAGGGTGAAGACGTGTCCCTGCTTGGGGGGTCTGGGCCCCGCACACCCGCCTGTCGCTGCCTCTCCCAGACAGGGCCAGGCTGGGCCGCGCCAGTGCTGAGAATGGCCCTCGTCCAGCAGGGCACATGTGTGCCTTCGCTCGAGTGCTTTTAACATCCGTGAAGCCTGCAAGGTAGGACTGCTGCCGCCTTTTCACAGAGGGGAAACCGAGGCTTCCAGCCGGGGACCAGTGGGCGCTCTGGGGACGCTGCAGGGGCAGGCGGCCTGCTCGGTTTGCTGCCCTGCTCAGAGCAGGCTCACGTCGCCTTTGATTCTGTTGGGCCTGAGCAGCTCATGGCACGCGCTCCAGAACCGATCGTGGAATGAATGAGTGGACAAAGGCCGAACCAAGCACAGGAAGAGAAACAAATATCGTGCATTAGCGCCTATATGTGGACTCTAGAAGCATGGTATAAATGCTCTTATTTGCAAAGCGGAAATAGACCCACATAGGACAAATATATGGATACCAAAGGGGAGGAGGGCGTGGGAGGAACTGGAGCCTGGGGTTCACGCTTAAGCAGGGTCGAGGTGTGCGTGCGCTGCGTGCTCAGTCGTGTCCGGCTCTTCTGTGACCCCGTGGACTGTGACCCTCCAGGCTCCTCTGCCCATGGGATTTCTCCAGGCAGGAATGCTGGAGTGGGTTGCCACTTCCTCCTCCAGGGGATCTTCCCCACCCAGGGACTGAACCTGGGTCTCCCGGGTTCTTTATCCCCGAGCCCAGGGAAGCCCGTACCCTGCTGGTGCTGTGAATGAGACAGATAACTAATGAGAAGGTGCTGAGCAGCGCAGGGAGCTCTGCTTAACGCACTGTGGTGACCTGAATGGGAAGGAGGCCCGAGGGGGCACCTGTGTGTGCAGACAGCTGGTCTCTCTGCCGTGCAGGAGGCACCAACATGACACTGTGAAGCAGCTCTTCTCCAATAAAAATCAACTAGAAACGTGTGCTGCCACCCAGTCCTGGCTTGCTGGTCACGGGTGCTGAGGGCAGGGGCCAGTGGCTCGATGCCATCACCCCGGGTGACTCTCGGTGGCGGTGGTGATGTCCCTGAGGCTGTCTCTTTCTGGCTCTGAGGAAGGGCCACATTCAGGGTGTGCGGGTCTTATCTAGAGGGACTCAGAGATCGTATTATGGACCAGAGGCCCCAGCAGAGGAAGGGCTTGCTGGGTTCATGCAGTGAATTAGCGACAGAGCTGGATTTGAGCTTGGGTCTCCTGCCCCTTCTAGCCCAGAACCCTCTCCTCCACAGGGTGCTACCTAGCGGACCTGAGACCCCCGCCCACCCTGAGTAGCCTTACACAGACCGCCCTGTTGGGAAGCCCTGGAGGCAGCTGCTGTTTCAATTGCGCGCCCACGAGCGCACGTGCGCGTGTGTGGATGTGTGTGTCTGTGTGTGCACACGGGTGTGTGCGGTGCCCGCTTGCTGGGAAGAGGCGCACACTTGATAACGTGGCTGCTCCACCCAGCCTATCACCAGCTCCCAGCCTGTGCTCCGGCCTGCCTGGGCCATTACCACCCGCCTGTAATGGAATCGGCTGCCCTGGTTAAGTGTTCACATTAAATTAATACCTCCTCCGCAGAGACAATCAGTTGGCATTTAATTTGTGTTTCCCTCTGAGCAGCAGAGTGCAGCTGGGCAGCTGGGCCTCTGATGGGCACTTCTGGGAGGCGTCCCTTTTCCCCGGATCAGGGGCTGGGTGCGGACTGGAGCGCCGAAGTCCACGGGGAAGGAGATGGTGAGCGTGGGGGAGGCAGGGCTGGGAGGTACCCATGCCAGCAGGGCTCAGGGGGCCGGGGGCCTGTCCACTCACAGGCTGGGGGCCCGGCCTCTCCGGTGACTGGAGAGAGAAGGTGCAGTGTACCGAGCAGGGAGTCAGGGGCCGCGGAGGCCCACGTGCGTCCACGCTGGGCTGCCCACCCCGCTGCCGCCGCGCTCTTGCTCATCTGTGTTTCTTTCTCTGCCTCCGCCGTGAACTGTTTGTGGTCTTGGACAAGGAGGGTGGCGTGGAAGGGGGCAGTTGACCCGGTTGTGAATTTCTAGCTCTCTAGGGGGCTCAGTAGAAGTCAGCGGGTAGGGGCCTGCTGAGCGCCCGCTCTGATCTGTAGCCCGCTGGTTTCCGTGAGATTGCATTTGAGGAAGGGTTGCCCTGGTCTGCCTGGTCCTCCAGCTCAGACGTTAGTCTAGACAAGGAGCTGGCACTTGGGGCCCCAGCTCTGCCATGAGGCTGGGGCAAGGCACGCCCACGTGGGTAGGGCAGGGGCACCTCTCTGCGTCCGTGGGCGGGTGGGCAGTGCAGAGGCGGGCAGGTGGGCAGCATGGCTCCAGCAGGCCCCCGGCTGGAGTCACATGACATGGGGTGAGCTCCTCGGGCCCCGGGTGCAAACTGCCCTCCGCCCACCTGCCCGCCGCTGGAGGCAGGGCCCACGCTTGGCCCCAGATGAAGTTTTCCACCCATGGCTCCGGCCCAGCCTCACCTGAGCTTGCTTCCCATCACCTGAGTGAGCTGGCTTGGGCGTGCCGGTGGCTCGCCCTCCCCAGCAAGGTGTGGACCATTCCTGCGGCGCCTCCCAGCCCCCCGGAGGCCTGGCTGCTGGAGCCAGCTGTGGGATCCTGCAGTTGGAGTTGAGCCTTGGCGCGTCTGCGGTGTACTCTGTGTGCCAGGGGAGGGGCTGGGCATTTGCAGCCACACCACTGGACCCCGTGTGTTCTCACAGCCTCAGAGGGGCTGCGCTTCCCGCCCAGAGAGGGTGGCTGACTTGCCCAGAGTCACACAGCCAGCCAGCACCAGGGACAGCATGCTAACCCGGTCTCCCGCCGCCCCCCTCCCTGGGGTCCCCAGGACTTTCTCCCCAGAGGCCCCCCCGGGCTGCCCCCAGGACTGCAATGGTTTTGCGGGGGCTGCACCCGCTTTCCTCTGGAGCTGGAGCCCGGAGCCTCTTTCTGTGACCCACAGGAAGTGAAGCAGCTGTGAGTCAGTCCCTCTGCCAGTGACTTCAGCCCGGCCTTCCGCCCCTCCGAAGCCAGGCTTTGTGGCCCCTTTCCTGCGGGTCTGTCACCCCGAGCCTGTGGGGGCAGGGAGACCCTGGCCCTGTCGTTGGCTGGGGGTGGGGGTGGGGGGCTGGCCCCTCAGTGCCTCCCCTCCCCCCAGCAGCCTGCCCAGACTTCCCGCCCATCACGTGGTCCAGTGGTGGCTCCGCAGGAATGCAGGCGACCACATCTGGCTGGGGCTGGGGGGCTGGGGGGCGGCCGTCTCCACTCCTTCTGCTAAGACGGTGGCTGAGCCTGTGTGGACGCCGGGGAGGCATCTCTTCCCACCGCCCGCAGCCCTGACCTCCCTGCTCTCCTGCCCCGGCCTGGAGCTGCGGAGAGCAGGACAGATACGCTTTCTCCTTCTCCCAGCCCTCTCCCGGCCCACTTCCGGTCTGGCCAGCTCGCCCCACAGTGCAGGGCCTCTCCCGGGGGAGGGTCTGGAGCCAAGTGGACGGTCGGAGCTGAATGGCGAGGCCCCCAGGGTGGGGCTCAGACTGAGGACGCCGTCTGAGCAGCCCCGGCTGGGGAGGGCGCTTGCCACCTGGGTCATCCGTCCATTTGTCACGCGAGTGTATGTTCCTCGGTTCTTTGTCCGTCACAACAAAGATTTGGACACTTGCGTGGCACATTCATTCAGCAAATCTGTTCAACAACTGTCAGACTCCTTTCAAGTGAGGCTGGGGTCAGTGCAGGGAGCATAGAAGCAGTCGTCGTGAGCTGCTGGGGAGGGGCCAGACCCCCGCTTTAGACCCGACCCCTGCAGCGCCACTCTGTACCCCCGTCCCCACCTAGAACTGGCGTCTCCCCCGCTCTGGGCCCGGACAAGCGGGCGCAGGGTGCCTGAGCCCTCTGGAGGCGGGTGCTGGAGGAGCTGGTCCTACTGTCTGCACGCACGTCTTCACCTGTGGGCTCCCCAGTCTGAGCCCGGAGTGTAGGGGCAGAATGGCTCTTCTTGAGCGTCCCCGGGGGGTGCTGGGCTCACACTCCGTCTCCTTTAAAGATGGAGAGACTGAGGCCCCAAGCGGTGGAAGCAGATGCTGGGGTTCAGACTCAAGCCCTTCGGCCGGGGCAGGGGAGGGTGCCCGCCCCGCTGTCCACGCCCTGGGCAACCCTGCACCTCACTTTGCTTTGCTTTGTACTCAGAGGTGTGGTCTAGGTGGATTCTGGGCCCTTTCAGCCTTTGTTTCTGGAAATTCTCTGAGTCTCTTGTTTCTGTAGAATAGCACCTCCCCCTCCCCCAGCCCCCGCAGCCCGCTGTGCGATTCTGGGGGAGGGGCCTCGTGCTTCTGGACTGTAGCACCTTCATCAGTCCCGTGGAGATGCTCTAACCCAGCCTAGAGGTTCCTGTGAAGCTGAAGGCAGGCTCTGCGGGTGGCGCCGGGCACCCTGTCCGCGCCCCGTCCGCGGGGGCCACCCGGTCACATCAGCATCGGCACCGCCGTCACCCACCCTGCCTGCTTCCTGAGCATCCACAGCCGAGACCGCTGTGAGAGCCGTGGCTGGAGGGCGTCCGCAGGTGCGGAGAGAGTGGGAGGATGCTGGGGCCAGAGAGGGTCCCCGTGGGCTGCTGGGAGCGAGAGCCAGACTTGGGCCTGAGCACGCCTGGGCGTGGAGGAGACGGAGGGTGGTCTGCCGCTGTCCCTGGCGTTATGGGCTGGCTCCGTGGATGAGACGCCGCTGCCAAGCGGCCCCGGGGACGACGGCGTCCTGTGGCCTGCCAGGTCAAGCCTGGGCTCAAGGAGGGAAAACCAGGGGAGTGGCTGCCTTGGTTTGGAGGAGAGATGACATGTGAGACAGGCCTGGGAGAATGGATGGATTTCAGGAGGCTGAAGTGGCGGGAGGGAAAAGGGAGTCAGGTTGCCTCTGATTCTGTCTCCTCTGTCTGTAAAGTGGGGGCCACCCTTAGGGCAGGATTAAGTGATAGTTCATCTTTTATGTGTATGTGAAGGCCCGGCATGGTGTTCACCACCCTGAAAGTGACCAATAAATGTCCTTCTCTCCTCTCCCTTCAAGAGAAGATAGAGTTTGGAAGTTTTATGAGCTGGTGGGTCAGGGAAGGCAGAGGTGGATCCAAGTGATCCGGGCTGTCCTGGCCTTGGCTAGCGTTGCCCGGGTGCGCTGGGCCTTTATTTTCCCACCTGTGAAACGGGGAGGCGGTCTCTCTGCGGCTTCACGCCCACTGTGTGCTCAGCAGCCCCCGGCCCACTGTAGGCGTGTCCCCTCTTGGTGGCAGCTGGCTTCTCCCTGGCTTCCTGCGGGCCTGTCTTTGCTTATGTTGGTCCCGACGCCTGAAACTCCCCTCCTGCTGAAACCAAGCTCCTGTGAGCAGATCCAGGGCAGGGGAGGGGACAGGCCTGGGAAGCAGGTGTTGGAATGTCCTAAAGCCCACAACTTGGGTGACCAGTTTCTGGCTCAGCTTCGCGCTCCTTCCCCCTCGGCTGAGTTGCCGTGAATGCAGGGCATCTGGGGCTCCTCAAGAAACATCACTCATCCATCCTCTCACCCCAGTCAGCCAGAGCAGCTGAAGGGCAAAGCGTTTCTGCACTGTCAACATGGAAGCGGGCACAGCCAAGCTTTCCCGCCGAGGGCCGGGAGGGGAGGTCAGCGCGGGCAGCGGCTCAGTCTGTCAAGCCAACTGCTGTCAACGCACAGGGGTCCTTCCTGGGTCTCCTGGGGCAGGTGCACCTGCCGTGCGCCCATCCAGCTCTGGAAATGAAAGGCTGATGACATCACTTGTGCAAGCTCACCTGGGGTGCCGCTTAGCGAAGTGAGGGGGCCCCCAAAGCACCTTCCGCTGGGAAGCGCGTAAGAAATGAGCCCCACCCCAGACCTGCTGAACTGACTCTGCACGTGAGCGCGGTCCCTGGGTGACGCCCACGCTCGTCCCATTTGAAAACTGGAGGCTTGAGAGCGTGAGCTTGACTTGAGTCCCATCCCTGCTGACTGGTTGTGTGTGGCCTTAGACAGGTCACACCTCTCTGAAACTCTGGTCTGTCATCTGCAAAATGGGTTTGGGGAAAATGTCTTTACAGGAGAGGGTTAAGAGGTCAGATGCAAGCCAATGAGATGTGTCCAAGGCACTGAGCCCAGTGCAGGGGACTCGAGTGGTGCTCGCCAATCAGTGGCCGCTGCTACTGCGACTCCTGTGTCTGAGGATCCAAAGATGTGGCTTGTGTCCTTGCTCTGCATTGACCTGACCTGCTCTCCTTTGCTGGGCCTCACTTTTCCTGTCTGTTCAATGGGTCTGTTGACCCGCTGCCCCACCTTCCTCACGAGAAGTTTGCTTCCAGGAAAAGGAAAAGTGAGATGGGGCTAGCCTCATCCCAGAGGCTCCTCTGAGAAGCTGGTGTGTGTGTGTGGGTGAGATGCCCCCAGGTGCCCACATCCCATCCCTCGCTGCCCCCCTTATCTTGCTGTTGCTGCAGGAACACAGTCGTGAGGCCGACCCTGGGGGCCAGGCTGCTGTCAGTGCCCTCCCTTGGCCCCGCTCTGCTCATCAGCTTTGGAAGCCAGTCCCCTGCCCCCCTCGGGGCAGCGTGGCCAGGAGAGATGATTCAGCTCGGGCCCTGTATTCTGGGCCTCAGCCTCGCTCAAGGGCAGCCCCGGACACCCTGTGTGCTGGGCAAGCTGGGGGCAGCCTTGAGCTTCTCCCCACCTGGGGTTCCTGTTCCCCAGCTGTTCCTTGGACTCACGGCCCCACCCACAACATGCTGGGTGACCTTGGGCAGGTTCCTTTCACACACAGGCCTCGGTGTCTCCGTTTGTACCACGGGAGTGTTCCATGAGACGATCCTGCCCAGGTCAGACTCTTAGACTCTCTCCCTGCCCCTCCTTGGGTCCCTCTGTATCTCTCATCCACACCAGGACGCCCACCCAGCCCCGCTGCCCACGGGGTTCTGAACTCTGCCGCCCACTGCTGATCGAGGCCTGGCCGCCGCCGCCGGGGGCTGGTGTAGACCAAAAGGAGGGGGAGCATGTGTGTCCTCTGGGAGCCCTGCCCGGGGCGTCTGTGTCTCGTGTGGGAAAGGGGAGGAATTTTCCTCTGTGTGTGCAAACAGTATCCGTTTTCTCTTGTTTCCAAAAGCCGGTGACGTAACCCCGCTCTTCAGCCATCCCTCCCCTCTGGCCTATTTTTAGCTGGCCCCGACAGCATCCTCAAGGCTTCTGCCTGCTCTGAGGCCATGTAGGGAGGCAGTCCCGGGGTGAAGAAAGAGAGAAGCCCCTGGTCTGTCTGTCCCGTGGCTGGAGAAGGGCCCGCTCCTCTGGGGCAGCAGGGCCATCTGGGTTGGGGAGGGGGTCAGGGCTCCCTGGGGTCCACGGTCCACGGGGAGCCCAGCAGGGTCTCCAGCACCCGATCTGGAGCCGCAGCCTGAGTCCTGGCCCCGCCTGCCCTCACCCTCACTTAGGCAAGAAATGTGCTGTGTCCAGCTCTGCAGCCCCACGGACAGTAGCCCACCAGGCTCTTCTGTCCGTGGGGATTCTCCAGGCACGAATACTGGAGTGGGTTGCCAAGCCCTCCTCCAGGGGATCTTTCCCACCCGGGTATCGAACCCAGGTCTCCCGCTTTGCAGGCCGATTCTTTACCATCTGAGCCGGCAGTGAAGCCCAGGCATTAAATAAGTGAGGCTTATATCTTTTTTTGTTTTAATGTTAAAAACAGACCTGGGTTTGAAGTACAGCCTCATCCCCTAACTAGCTGTGTGTCTTTGGGCAAGATATGTGACCTCTCTGAGCCTCAGTTTCCTCATCTGTAAGAAAGGGATGATAACAGCTATGTGGGAGGCGTCTTTGTTGGTTAGGGTAGGTGGCAGGACAGGTTGACTCTGAGATTGCAATGGTTGGCACAAAAAAAGTTTGTTTCTTGTGGGTGCAAAGGAGAGCCTGAACATGGTGTTGGCTGTAGCCCAGCTCGTGAGAACAGCCTCAGAACCGCGTCTCACAGGAGCGGAAGGGGCGGCAGCATTCGTCCAGCACCTTACACCATGTGCGCACAGGGGCGGGGCGGTGGCCCGTCCTGCCACGCCTCCCGGCGGGGCTGTGCTGTGCCTGGAGTCTGGCATCATGCATCCTCCCACTGCCCCCTGCCTGGGAGCTCCGGGACACAGGCGGGGCTGGAGTCCCTGCTGCACCTTCCTCAGCCAGCGCGGGGGCGGTCCAGGGTGGATGCTGGCACTGTGCCTGGGGGTGGGCTGCCCCGGGGAGGCCACCCTCTGACCGCCTGTCCCTCTTGGCTGTTGCAGGTGGGAGGAGGAGCTCGCCAAGCGCGTGAACCTGCAGACCATGGTGGACACGCTGCAAGAGGTAAGAGGTCCCAACCGGGAGAGGCTGGGAGCGAGCCACGCGGTCGAAGGGCGAGGCTGGGGGCTGGTTCCCAGCACAGCCTCTGGGCTGTGTCAGCTCAGCCTCTCCTTTGTGGGGCCGGGGGCCTCTCCTACCTCCCCTGCTTCGGGGCTGGGAAGGCATCCCCGGCACGCAGTTGCAGAAAAGCCTGGGCACAGGAGCCCCGTTGCTGTCTCAGCCACGCAGGACTGGACTCGGGGCCGAGTGCCTCGGAGAGGGCGGGGGGGCTCGTTGCCGGGGGGGCTCCCAGCCCCAGGGGCACTCTGTGGCAGGTGTGAGGACGGCCTCTGGCTTTTCTGGCTTGGTGGCTCTGTGCTCTGGGTCCTGCTTCACACGGGCTGGCGGTGCACCCTGGGGAGCAGACGTGACCTTCTCAGCTCTGTTCTCCTCTCAGCCAAATGGGCCCAAGCGTGGCAACCCCGTGTGAAGCCGTGGATGGCTCTTTTTAACACTGAAAAAAGTCGCCTTCTGATAATTAGAGCATTGTTCATCTACATAAATAAATAACCAAAGAAGAAAGAAAGAAAAGAAGCATCGATCTTCTAAGGAAGTTAGAGAGGGATTAAAACAATGTCAAGGAGACATTAAAAGACACCAACGTCAAGGAACGGTTAAAATAATACGTAGAAGGAAGAGGATGAAGGTTCCCTGCCCCCCAGCCCTGCTTTCTTTTGTGAGAAAAGGTCTTTTTACTTTACAAACATAACATGTTCACGGGCCAACACTTGGAAAGTTCAGAGAAGCACAGAGAAGAAAACGAAACTTAGCCTCCGGTTCTCCTGCCCCCCTGTTGCTGAGTCGGTGTGTGACCTTCTGGGCGTTTCTGGGTTCGTGTGCAGCCGCTGGGTGTGCACGCTCAGTGAGGCTGGCACGCGTGATGCTGCCGTTCTGGAGGCCGGAGATGGTCACATGTTGGCACTTTGACATACGTTGGCCTGCTATTTTGACCCACTGGAATCACTTTTATATCCACTTTTTCTCTCAATGTCGGCCACGAATTTTTCCATCCAACGAACAGTTCTCGGGAAAAGAATTGTTTTAGGCCGAGGGGTGAAGTGAGGGCTGAGCGGGGAGCCAGGCTGGGTCAAGGTCTTGGCTCCCTTCCCCTGGGGCACAGAGGCACCTGGCATGGTTGGATATCAGGCGTCCATCTGGGGCTCTAAACCCAGGTGTCCGGCCTCTCCGCCTCACACTGGGGAGCCCACCCAGCACCCCCTGATCCCCTCCCTGGTCTCCGTCCCTCGTAGGCAGCGCAGGAGGCGGAAGCCATCCAGGAGGAGATGAACGAGAAGATTGAGCGTCTCAAGGCCGAGCTGGTGGTGTTTAAGGGGCTCATGAGTGACGTAAGTGCCTCCGGCCGCCACCCCCAGGTGTCATGAACCCCCCCCCCCCCCCCACCCATCATGCAGAACGCTTCATTCACTCCGAGGCTCCAGAGCTCGGCTTCTAGTTAGAGTCCTGGCTGGCTGCGTTTGACCTGTGAGGATGACGGATGCATCAGAGATCAGGCCCCCCTCCCCGCCCCTCCCCTGCTTCCCGTGGTCTGAGTAGAGATGCATTAATCAGCTGCTTAACCCATCCGCCCGCCCCGGGCTCCTCTGACGGCCTGTGTGCATTCGCTCCGACTCTGCCAGCTCACCAGCGTGGGGGCGGGGGGCGAGGGCGGCCGAGGGCCTCCGTGTCTGGCGCAGGGGGTGCCGATGGCAGGCTGAAGGGGCCCCCAGGTCTGGTCTGCGCCGGGCCGAGAGGCTACCCAGGCCAGCGGCCTTCCTGAGGTTGCTCTGTTGAGTCGGGACTGGGCGGTGTGCGCATCCTTGGGACAGTCGGAGCCCCTCTGAGTCACTGTGGGCGGGGGCCGCTGTTGGCAGAGCAGCAAGGGCCTCCTTCCTGCTGGGGACCTGGTTTCCTGCCACCTTCGGGCCACGGGCAGTATGTAAAGACTGCAGGAGGGAGACGGAGCCCAGGACAGGTGCCTCCGCCGGCCGTGGCTTCTGGCCCTGGGCAGTGTGAGGCTGGGATGGCTGGAAGAGGGCAGAAGGCTCCCCTTAACGGGGTCTGGGGGACCCCCACCCGTCCAAGGTAGCCCCCACCGTCAGCCTGGGAGGAATCTTTGTTGGGGAGAGGTGGGGCAGACCCGCCGCGGGAGCAGGGCAGCCTTTCAGCGCCGGGACGCGTCTTTCTTTTTCCCTTGTTCGGACAAAACCAACACTGACGCCGTGTCTGCTGAGAGGATGCCTTCCGGCCCTTAGGGAGACCGGCAAACACAGTCTTCCTCCGTCCCCACGGCACCTACTTCCCCCGGCCCCTTGCCCCGAGCCCGAGCCACTGGCCTGACCCTTCATGCCCAGCAAAGGCTGCAGGGTCCCCCTCGGACTGCGGGGACCTCCTGCCCAGCACCTGGGGGGTCTCCCCACCCCTCCTCCCAGCCGGAGCCTGGGGGTGCCTGCCCCACCCCTCGCTTGGCCCCCCAGCTCACGTAACCCCCTGCTATCCCCCCTGCAGCCCATGACAGACCTGGACACAAAGATCCAAGAAAAGGCCATGAAAGTCGACATGGATATCTGCCGCCGGATCGACATCACGGCCAAGCTGTGCGATGTCGCGCAGCAGCGGAACTCGGAAGACGTGTCCAAGATCTTCCAGGTGACGAGGGCCGCCCCGCTCACCAGCCGGCGCTGCCCGCCACCCACCCCGGCCACCCTGCCCCGGGCCCCTCACACCCCGCCCATGTCCCTCCCTGGCTCCCCAACCCACCAAAGGGCAGCCTTTGCCCAGCGCTCCGGCCTCCCAGGAAAGTGTAGAATCAGGGACTGCATAGACTCACAGGCACGTGCGACTCCGTCATCGAGGCTGACTGCTTCATCCTACGTCCGAGGACACCACTCACCGGGGGGTGGGGGGGCGACGTGCCGGGCTCCTGGAAGAGCGTGGCAGAAGAACTGGGACGAGGACTCGGGTCTCCGGACCTTCCAGGGCTCAGTCTGCCTGTCCGCCTTGGGCCCCTTGCCCTGCCTCCTGCCTCTCCTGGGAGCAGGAGTTGGGGACCAGGGCTGTGGTCGGGGAGCCCTGGCCAGACTGTGGGAGCCTAGGCAAGCCGGCCTGAGCCCTAGCCCTCGAGCCTCAGAATTCAGAAGGGGAACTGTTGGCCTGCTGACTCTTCTTTCATTCCCACATTGAGACTCATTCAGTCCCCCACTTCCCTACGCCCAGCGAGCAAACGTGTGTGTCCAGAGTGAAGGCGATGGGTTAGCACTGGCGCGTGTCCTCCAGGGAGGGCTTGGGGGCTGTCCAGCTGCCCAAAGGGCATCTGCCATTCTCCAAAGGCTGCTTCTTGAGTTTGGGGTTGTGGTTTGGCTTTTGCTCGAGCCCAGAGCAAAACAGCGTGCCGTTGGCTTTGAGTGTGTGGC
This sequence comes from Ovis canadensis, assembly GCF_042477335.2. Lineage (NCBI taxonomy): Eukaryota > Metazoa > Chordata > Mammalia > Artiodactyla > Bovidae > Ovis > Ovis canadensis. The sequence continues at coordinate 253,029,551 of NC_091246.1, forward strand.
TCTGGCTGTAGTGGGGTGAGGCCTGGGCTCCCCTGGGTGCCTTCCGGCTGCCCCTCTGTGGGGAAGCAAGGGCCCATTCAGCCTGCGTCTGGTTTGTCGTGTCTTGTCTGCTTGGAGTGGAGGAAGCTCACTGAACCGGGGCTGCCTACCTGTCGCCTTTGCATGGGAGCAGGAGGGTTCTGGGAAGCATGGAGCCATCTGACCTGCGTAAGGGCTTCTGTGTCTCTCCGGGGAGCTCTGAGACATCAGGCCGGCCGAATCTCCAGGCCTCCCAGGGCAGGGAAGGGGCCAGGCCGTCTGTTCCTCTGCCCCGCATGCCTCCCCACCTCACGCTTCCTGCTAGCGCCACCTGCTTCTTAGAGGACCTGCACCCTTCCTGGCAGTGGCCGCCCCAGCCACACTCCATCCATCCCTCGGGACGCCGCCTCCCTTCCCAGTCTGCCCCGCCCCCCATTCCCGCAGGGCTGCCCAGTGATGTTGGTCTTTCTCCTTCTGGGTCAGGTGGTCCCCAAAAAGAAAGAGCGTAAGGTGGCTTCCGACGACGACATCTCCGAGCAGGATGGGGAGGTGAACCGGTTCTCAGACGACGAGGTCGGCTCCATGAACATCACGGATGAGATGAAGCGCGTGTTTAACCAGCTGTGAGTATCCTGGCTGCCCTCGCGCCCGGGGCCCCTGTCTCCCCAGATTGCCAGGGCAAGGGGCGCAAACCGGTGCCCTGGGCTGGCTGACAAGTAGCCTCCAGATGCTTTGTGGGCCAGCGTGATGTTCTGCGAGAATCTGGATTCATTTTCAACATTTAGTATTTGGGGAGTTTCACATTTTCAGAAAAGGCCAGACTGGTAATAGCGCTCATTTCTGTTTGGTTGCCAAGTTGCATCCGACTCCTTGCGACCCCATAGACTGTAGCCCACCAGGCTCCTCTGTGGGATTTTTCGGGCGAGAATAACTGCAGTGGGTTGTCATTGCCCTCTCCAGGGGATCTTTCCGACCCAGGGGTTGAACCCACGTCTCCTGCTTGGCAGGCAGATTTTTTACTGCTGAGCCACTGGGGAAGCCAAATAGTGGTCATATTTGTGGACAGTTGCTTTTTTTTTCTTAAGTTACGATATAACTGACATGGTAAGTTTATTTCAGTTTCAGCTCTGCAACATTGTGGCTCAGTGTTTGTGTATATTGTGAAATGCTCACCACAATAAGCCTAACATTCATCACCATACAAAGTCAAAAAAATTTTTCTTTTCCCTTGGGTTAAGTGGCGGCCTGGGTTAGTGGCAGAGTCCGGGCTCTCGTGTGGTCAGTGGTGGGCTGGAGCCGGTTTGTGCCAGCTCGTGAAAGCTGATGTCTGCCCACTGCAGGCTCAGCAGTGGCACGCTAATAGCTTAAATTTTGCCATGATGGGACACTAGCTACCCGCCTGGGCTTCCCGGGTGGCTCGCAAACCCGCCCGCCGACGCAAGAGACGCAAGTTCGATCCCTGGGTCGGGAAGATCCGCTGGAGAAGGAAATGGCAGCCCACTCTAGTATTCTTGCCTGGAAAATCCCGTGGACAGAGGAGCTGGACAGGCTGCAGTCCATGGGGCCGCGAAGAGCCGGATATGACTTAGTGACTAAAGAACAATAAGTAGCAGCACTTGGGCAGCCCACTCTGGTCTCTGCAGACAGCTGGTTTGCTGGGCACTAGCTGGGCCTGCTCTGGTCTCTGCAGACAGCTGGTTTGCTGGGCACCAGCCGGGCATGCTCTGGTCTCTGCAGACAGCTGGTTTGCTGGGCACCGGCTGGGCGCGGCTGTCTGGGGCAGGGACCCACTGTGGCCCTGGCTATTCCATGCCACACTTGCAGTCCTGACCCACCTCTGGCTCACGTCCACGTGGCATCCTGCGCGGGGTGGGGAGGGGAGCGGCTGCAGGCATAGGCTGATTCAGCTCAGGGCCTTGCTCAGAAGGCAGGCTGGGGCTGCGTCTCTGAGTCTACTTCCCCCTGCCCCACGGGCCTGCCCTTGCCAGCCCTCTCCCCAGAGTCCCCTGCCGTTGGTCCCCTGAGCCCTGACCCAGGGCTCCATCTTCCCTCCCACTTCCTTCTCCCCCCACCCCCTGGTCTCTGAGCCTCACGGCCGAGCGTGCTTTCTGGCCTGATGTCCCTCCCCGGGAGTCCTGGGTGTCCCAACAGCAGGGCTGGATTTTAGCGCTTGACTCCAATGGGCCGTCACCACCCACACGGCGCCCCTCCAGGAGGGCCTCTCCTGGAGGTGCCCCTACCATCATACTTGTTTCAGAAGCCAGGGGCTCGGGCCTCTCCAGACCCTTCCTGCCAAGCTTGGGGCTGGCCCAGGTAGTAGAGTCCCACGCTCACTCCGCCCAGCCCTTCATCACAGATGAGGAAGCAGCTCAGAGAGGGCAGGCGGGTCAGGACAGAGGTCTGACCCCAGGATCTTGGTCCAGGGCCATCTGTGTCCTCAGAGAGATTTCCCTCTTTCTGTCTCTCCTGCCACGCCATACCCACCCTTGACTCGGCAGGGAGATAGGAGTCGGACCCGGGCGGGATGGTTTGCATGACACTCCCTTGAAACAAAACTGAGATGGCGCTGTGCTTGCGGAGAGCAGGGGTTGGTGTTTTGAGGGTAACAAGGAGACTCCTAGGCTCTTGATCCATCTTTCAACACCCGCCCACCCCCACCCCTTCTCATGGGCTTCCCAGGTGGCGTGAGTGGTCAAGAACCTGCCGAGACGTAAGAGACGCGGGTTCGATCCCTGGGTCAGGAAGCTCCCCTGGAGGAGGGCATGGCAACCCACTCCAGTGTTCTTGCCTGGAGAGTCCCATGGACAGAGGAGTCAGACACGACTGAAGCTGCTTAGCGCCAAACACGCGCCCCTCTCTTCTCACGTTCTCATCTTTCGCTGAGGAGAGAGAACCCTTGGGCAGGTCTAGGTTTTCTGAAGGTTGCTGTGGGCATTCTTGAGTGTCCAGCTGGGTTTAGGCCCCAGAGACCCTGGCTGGGCTCATTCAGTTGAAGTAAAGGGCTTCTTTGAAGAAATTGTTTCCCAGGTTCTCACCAGGTCACCAGGAGTCCACAGCCTGCCCAGAAAGCGGGCGGGCCGGGTCCGGGGGCGAGTGGACTGCTCCTGGCTCCAAGTGTGCTCTTTGCCATGCTGTAAGAACGGGCACCTGAGTGTTGACAGGTCTGAACTGGGCTTAGTATTAAACCCATCAATTAGATTGATCTGGTTGTCAAGCTGCCTAAGTTAAAGCAAAACGAAACTCTCTGATCACGCCTCCATCCTGGCAGTTCTTACCAAAGCCATCAGGCCACAGCCTGGGCGGGGCCCTGGCCCCCTCCCACCGACCTCTCCCTGGTTCCGGGCTGAGACCCAAGGCAGAAGGTGCCATGGGCCAGTTCCTCTGAAGTCTTTGAATAACTGCACCCGAGTCAGGGCTGTTTTGTTTTGATCAAAATCAATTGCTTGGGCTTCAGATCCAGTAGTTCCCTGGTGGCTCAGACGGTAACACGTCTGTCTACGATGCGGGAGACCTGGGTTCGATCCCTGGGTTGGGAAGATCCCTTGGAGAAGGAAATGGCAATCCACTCCAGTACTCTTGCCTGGGAAACCCCATGGACAGAGGAGCCTGGTAGGCTACAGTCCATGGGGTCACGAAGAGTCAGACACGACTGAGCGACTTCACGTTCATGTTCAGATCCGGAGAAGGGGAGGAATCTGCTCCTTTCTCTGCTCCATGGCCACGCCTCTTCCTCGGTCCCGCCCCCCACCTCTGGGGGGCCGGGCCCCCTCTTCTGAGTCCTTCCTCTTGTCCAGCTTCCTGTCCTTTCTCCTTCTCCATTACTCAGCCAGGGTTGCCTTCTGGTCCCAGCCGCCGGGAAGGAAGTGAAATCAGCAGTCCAGTATGCGATGCGGTGATGGGTCGACCTTTGACCCGGGAGCCTGCCTGGAGCTGTCTGGCCAAGGGGTGGGCAGTGCCTCCCAGGGCAGCCGGGTCCCAGCTCTGGTCGCCGGACGCCGGGAGCCACCTACAGGCTCCTGCAGGAACTGCTTTTTGGTGGGGAGCCGGGCTCCAGGGGTGCTGTGGACAGCGCTTTTCCTGAGGTTCTTGGGCCCTGCCCAGTGGCCCCAGCAGGCTGGGAGTGGTGCACTATAGGATCCAGAGAGCAGTTGAAGGAGTGAGCGTGGGCAGCGGGGAGAGCCCTGGGATGGGAATCAGGACTTGGGACTCACGTCTGCCTCTCCAGCTGATTCACCGGGTCAAGCGACTTACTCCTGTAGACCTCAGCCTTCCCATCTGAATAATGGGTGTATTGGGCTGAATTATTTTTTTTTAATAGTCCCCTGCAGTTGGGGTAACCAGTACATCTGCAGAACTCCCTCGGTCCCAGATACACCTGCACGGTCCATCACCCTATTGCCAGTTCTAGTGAACAGGGAAGCCCAGAAATCACTGAGCATTTCCATTCAAATCCGATTTCCAGCATGTATTATTCTAGAAGTTTCCACCTAATCCCTCTGAGCCTCAATTTCCTTACCTGTGAAATGGGACTAACAATCATATTGACCTCTTAGGACTGTTGTGAGGATGGAATGAATCACACTTTAATATATGCCTAGTCATCGGTCCTGTGAGTGTGCTTTGATGGAGAGGAAAAAGCCATAGAGAACAGAAAGATCTGGCTTTCAGCCCTAGTTTATTCCTTCTGAGCTGCAGTTTCCTCATCTGTAAAATGGGAGCAATATACCCACCTTTCTAAGTTGCAGAGAAGATTATATGAATCATCTCAGGTATAGTAGGGGCTCGAGAAATGAGTTGTTAAATGAATGGAAACCATTCACAAGACGCTATCTTTAGTCTTCATTAATGAGAGACTGGCATTGTTAGGAATATCCGTAATACATATGTACATTCTGCATTGGAAGAGCTGCGCTCCGTGGAGAAGGCGCGCGTGCCCTCTGGCTACAGCTCTTGCGGTTTTGGACAGCCACCTGGCAGGCCCCTCCCCGTGCCCCGTGCTCCCCCCCGCCCGGGCCCCTGCAGCCCGACTGCTCACTCGTGCCCGCCCGTGCCCCCCAGGCGGGAGACCTTCGACTTCGACGACGATTGTGACAGTCTGACATGGGAAGAGAATGAAGACACGCTGCTGCTCTGGGAAGACTTCACCAACTGCAACCCGGGCCTCGAGCTGCAGGGCGAGGTGAGCCGGCAGGCGGGCCCGGGGGTGCCCCGTCCCTGCGCTCCCCCGTCCCTCGCTCTTTCCCGGCAGCCCCACCACCTGGTTAAGCTGTCTGCCCTGTTCCGTTTCTCCAGCAAGAGGAAAACCTGGGCAACCTGATCCACGAGACCGAATCCTTCTTCAAGACGAGAGACAAGGAGTATCAGGAGACGATCGGCCAGATCGAGGTGAGACGCCCGCTTGTGCATGTCCCCGAGCGACCCCCGAGGCCCCCAGTGATGTCCCCCACGTGACCCCCGAGGCTCCCGGTGACTAAGCACCCATGTGCACAGGGGCTGGGATAGCAGCGCAGGCACCAGGATTGGGAGTCAGGAGACCCACTGATTCTCCTGGCCTGGTGCTGGGCGAGTCACCCCTCTCTTGGGTAGGGCCTCAGTTTCCTAATCTGTAAAATGGGGGTGGTGATACCTGTCTGCCCCAGAGAGGTTTTTTCTTAAGTTGTTTGACTGACATGGTGATCTCAAAATAATGGGAACTGACATTTGAATGATATCAAGTGACACTGGGCCCTGAGCCCTTTAAAAATACACCTTTGTTGGTATTCTCATACCCTGTGTGTGTACCCGAGGGGGACCTGGGTGCCTCCACCCTGTGCAGTGGGCACTGTGTGCCCATTTTACAGAGGAAGAGATGAGGTCAAAGAGACCAAGTGACTTGCCTGAGACCCCCCAGCCAGGAAGCGGCCTGCAAGCCCGGTTCTCCCTGCTCCAGAGCCTGTGTGTGTGCCTGGCACACCTGTCTGCGAGAGTCAGTCATTGTCAAGCGGGAGGACGGGAAGCCCGGCTCCTCCCCGAGGGATGGAGCCCTTGGTTGAGGAGAAGGGTCAGAAGCGTGAGCCCCCTTTTCTGACGCAGTCCGCGTGAAGGAGTGCCCAGGCCAGAGCTGCTGGGGCTACCCCAGCGGCGGGTGTGGCCGTGGGACGGCCCCCCGCCGCTGGCGCCGAGGGCGCGGGGTCGCCGCGGCTCGCTGTGAGGGTGACCTGCGCTCTCTCCCGTGTCGGCTCTTCGCAGCTGGAGCTCGCCACGGCCAAGAGCGACATGAACCGCCACCTGCACGAGTACATGGAGATGTGCAGCATGAAGCGGGGCCTGGACGTGCAGATGGAGACGTGCCGCCGGCTCATCAAGGGCTCCGCAGACAGGTACCGCCCGCGCCGCCTTCCCTGCGCACGCGCACGCGCACGCGCCGCCGCTGCCCCGGAGCGCGTGTGGCGCGAGCCTGGGGACTCCGTCCAACGGCCCGGCGGTCTGGGCGTCCCGTGACCGTCAGCCACCTACCGCGTGCCTTACACAGCTACGCTCACGTGGCTCGCACAGCCAGCCTGTTCCCATCCGTATGGGGCGGTGGAAGACTCCTTTGAGAAGTTGTGCTCTGTGCAAGGCCCTGGGGATACAGCGATGAGCAGGTCACAGCCCCTGCCCTCCTGGAGCCCACGCCCCACTTCCTGCCGAGCTGCTGGGTGGGGAGGTAGGCGGGGCTTACATGGCTCCTGAGGAAGCAGTTTTCCTTCCTTTCCCATCTTCTAACCTAAGGGCACATGAGCTGGTCCCCAGGAGACCAACACACATCAGGCCTCCTTCCCTGCCAGCACAGAGACAGCTCTTGCCCTTAGGGAACACGCAGCTTTTTGGGGAGTGTGTGTGTGTGTGTGCAGTTGCTGTCGTGTCTGATTCTTTGTGACTCCATGGATTGTAGCCCACCAGGCTCCCCTGTCCATGGAATTTTCCCGGCAAGAATACTGGACTGGGTTGCCATTTCCGTCCCTAGGGGATCTGCCTGACCCAGAGATCAAACCCGCATCGCTGGCATTGGCAGGCAGGCTTTTACCACTGACCCACCTGGGGAGCCCCCTTTCAGGGGAGAAAGACATGTTAGTGATAAAATGACAAGTAACAGCGCTTGGCCTGAAGCACAAATATGTTAGTTATAATCATTTCTCTCATCATGACGGTGTTCTTGCACCGTTTGGGCCATAAGAGACGGAGAAGCAGGGGGAAGCTGTGTGTGTGTGGGGCGGAGGGGGGAGCTGAGCATGTTACCTTCAGCTCACTGATTCCCAGAACCCACTTCTGCTGTTTCCATTGTTTGGATAGAGGAGTGTGCATGTAGGCAGGGTAAACAGCTTGCACTAGGTTCCCCCGGCTCAGCAGTGATAAGTTGAAAAGTCGAACCCAGTGCTGTTAACTGCTATTCTCTGTGGCCTCCCTTTGGGCTCTGAGTTAGTTGCCCAGATGATGGGCCCAGATGATGGGAGTGTAGGAGCTGAACTGGACCCATGGTTCCTGCTCCCATGGAGCGCTCAGCACCAGGGCGTTGCACGAGGTCTCGAGAGACTTGTTTAAGCCCTGAACTTCGAAGACTCTAAGGAAAGCAGAGAGGGTGGGTCTCGGTGAGGATCCCCCGTGGAGGCTAGGTTTTCTAGGAGGGGCTGCTCCATCCTTCCCGCTGTCTGCCCCAGGCTGCCCTCTGAAGTCTCCTGTTCTGTTGTGCCCTTCCAGGAATTCACCATCCCCAAGCTCCGTGGCCAGCAGCGACTCAGGAAGTACAGACGAGATCCCGGACGACTTTGAGCGGGAGGCGGACGTGGAGCCCATGGTCAGCTGATGACTGAGGCACGCCCCCCACCCCCCCCCAGCCCGTGCCTGGTGGTCTTGGCGATGGGGCCTCTGCCCGCCTCTCCCCACGGGGCCAGGAAGTGGGGCTCCCAGCCCTGACCAGGCAGACTTCCTATGCCCTCCCTTCTCTGGAGGCCCCCAGGGACCGCTGCTTCCTTCCTTCCTTTCTCCGCCCACCACCAACCAGTGCCCCCATCCATCCACCCACCCAAGGAATGGTGCTGTCAATTTCTATTGTTCTCCGCATCACAAATGCAGACTTCTGTCCGGACGATGCAGTGTTAACTGTGCCTTTTCCCTTCAGCTGAGCCACTTTGAGCTCCAAAGAATTATTCCTAGCAGGTGTTTTTATACAAAACCCTAAGGTGAGGGCGGGGGGCCCCCCCGGGTGTGGTCAATGCCTTTTTCTACCCTCCCACCTGCTCCTCTGATTGGCCATGAGCTCTGCCTTCCCGCCCCTGCTGGAGTTGAACTTGGGATGGTCCACCTCCCCCCCAGGAAGGCGCTGCCTGCCTTCACCTTTCCAGGCCTGGGTGGGGACTTCCCGAGGGCATGTCCTTTACTGAAGGGGAGAGAAGGCTAGAAGGAGGGAGGGAAGGACAAATTTTTCTTTTCTTTTTGGATCGAGTGGCAAAGCAGAGGGAGAAGGCACTGTGGGGGAAGGTGGAGCCTCACTGTGTTTAAACTACTATGCAAAAAAAAACAAAACAAAAAAAAAACAAAAAAAAGCAGCTTGCCTTATACCACTGTGGGAGGCGGGCCCTCTCCCAACTAGCTCCTTGGTTTTCCCCTGGAGCTGGGAAGGAGGCAGAAGCTAGGGTGATCTCTCTCCCTCTCTCTCTCTCTCTCTCTCTCTCTCTCTCTCACAGCCTCTGCGGGTGAGCACTGACTTGGGAGGGGGTTTGGTCAAGGTTGGTAGCGAGGTGGGGGTCCTGAGGACCTCAGCCACCTGACTGCTTGCTTTCTAGGAACTTCCGTGGGTTGGGGAGGCGGGTGGGGGTTGGGGTGGGGAATGTCTTTTTATTGCCCTGATGTTTTTTTTTTTTTTTCCCCAGCCAACAATAAGGGGTTATAGATCTGAAATTTCTCTGTGAGAAAGTCTGGAGAGGGCCAGGCCTGGTAGCCACCGCCTCCTCCAGGGAGCTGGGTCAGTACTGCCTGCCAGCATCTTGGTTCTCCACTGTGCCCCAGCTGCCCACTGTTTGGCCACCGGCGGGCACTGGAAAGGGAAGCAGAGGGAGGCAGCGGGGACTGCTGGCAGAGGAGGTGGCCGGAGCGGGAGCTCGCCTGAGAGCACGCTCATGGATGGACATATGCTCACCTCTACTGTAATTCACTGCTTGATTGATCCGTTGGAGAGTTAATCTGAGCCAGTATCTCTCCAGACTTGAGTGGACCTGAGTCAGAGGGCATTGTGTGGAGGCCACCCTCAAATCTCAGCTGGGAGCCCGAAGAGCAGGCTTTACTTTTTTTTTTTTAGTATCTTTTTGGACCCACCACTCACTACTACCAATCCCCTGGTGTGATTGGGGATTTTTGGTTTTGTTGGCTCAGGAGCTCCTGCTGGAGGTCAGAGGAGCGAAATGTGCCCAAGGACCAGAGCTCCTTACTACCCGACTGCCTGTGTCTGCAGGCAGAGGAGGGGCTCTGAGTAGATCAGGCCTCCTGTCTTTCCTCCCCAGAGGACCAGTGATTTGTAAGGGCCTCCTCTCTCTTCTGTTTCCCCACCTGTTTTGCAGTCTTAAAACCATTGTATATAATATTCATATTATATAAATATATATATATATATATATGGAGAGAGAGGAGAGTGTTAGTGATGGTGTGTAATTTTTATTTATGAGAACTTGGTGGCCTTTATTGTGAATTTTTTCCTTTTTTTTTTTTGCTTTGTTTTGTTTTCATGGGAGAACCTCCTGCTGTTTCCCCGTAAAAGTCTGGCTGAACGTCTTCCATTCCCAGCATCTCTTAGCCAGATAGTCCCTCGTTAGGTACGTGAAGGGACGAGGTTTCGGAGGAGAGATCACCCACTTCTCCTTCTCACTGACCCTTGTTCTAAAGGTTACAGGGTTCAAACAGATTATTATTGTTGTTATTGTTATTGTTGTTTTATTTTTATTTTAACCAAAGGTTATCAGAGCCAGTTGGGCTTGGACCTCAGCTGCTGAAAAGATTTTCCGTTTCCGGGAGGGTGGGAAACTGCCGCCCCCCCGGGCCTCCTCTGCCCAGGGTGAGGGAGGCATTGAGTGCTGTGGGCAGGTGGGCAGCATGGAAGCCTGCCTCAGGGTGGTGGGAGGGTGGCAGAATTAAGACAGTAAGCAACAATAGAAGTATTTAGGGGGTAACTAAGGTTCCTGAGGTGATTGCTGTCCAGTAGTATTATTTTTCCTTCCCCCCTTGTATACATAGGATATTTGTCTTTGGGGACTAGGGTACTCTGAATTTATCTAGGAAGTATGGAAGTGGCAGGAGCCAGGGTCAGATGCTGGCCAGAAAGATCCGTCCTGCTGGTTTTCAATAGCTGCTCTCCCTGGGGAGCAAGGATTTGGGGCTGGTGGATAGGGGGACAGCAAGAGTGTTAGTGACCTGCCTCCCGGGTGTGGTCCTGGGCTTTAGCCTGGCTGCCTCCCTCCCCACTAAGTTCTTTTTTTGAGTTAGTTGCCAGTGGGCCCCGCTTGCCCCCTTTGCCATGGGCTCACAGCTTGCCAAGAAAGACCCCAACGCTCGCTGGGGCAGCACCAGGTCCAGTTGGGACCAACTGGTCCGTCCTTTGTAAAGATGTAAATACTTAATTGTGGTTTTCTATTCCTTAGCCCAGTGTCATATTGACATTGGTGTTTCAGAATTGTTCTCAGATGGTTCTCCTGTGCTGCCCTCTTTTGCTCTCCTATTTTGGGGGGGTTTATAAAAAGAGAGGATTGGGGAGGGGCAGGGAGAGTAGCTTCTTTTGGGCTCCCTGATTGTGGAACACACACGCACACACACTTCTGAGATTCTGAACAGGGAAAAAAATGATTGACAAGTAAACACATTTTGTTTTCTTGTGGCAATATGTCTAGAGGTCTCTGGCCTGTCCATCATGGACTTAGCTCCGTGGATGGAGCTCAGATGACCTGGAGAATCTTTGGCTTGGGATGGGGGGAGAGGGTGTGGGGCAGGGGGTCATATAAGGTATAACTTAAGCGAAATGTAATCTATTTATAAAGCAAGAGACTCTCATCTATTTTTATGAAAGGAAAGGTTTTTTTAAAATCTAGGGTAGGCAGTTATGGTAGCCCAGCATTTTTCTGTGGACAAGATGCATGTTGCTGCTGGATTTAATATAATCAGTACCCCTCACCTTTTCTCCTCATCCTCACCACCTGCTCATCCATACCCATGGGCGGCTTCAGCAGCGCAAAGGTCACCCCTCACCCCATTTCTCTGTCCCTTGATCCCCCAGCTCCCTGGCCATTGGAAGGCTGGGGGGCGGGCATTTGTGGTAGTGGCTGGGCAGTGGGGAATTCAGAATGGAGTAGGGTGGTGGGAGGGAAAGGGGGTGCTGGGCGGAGGGCAAGCTCTGCTTCAGAGGGTGGGCTCTGATTAGTTGCTCCGACTCTGGTCGGCCAAGATCCATTGCCAAGTCAGCTGTATTTGGGAGACAGCTGAGAAATGAGTGGAAGACTTCCAGGCTCGGGGTGGGCTGTGTGTTAGGCTCGGGCAAACCCCTCACCATTCCCCCTGCCGAGCCATCAAAGCAGTGAAGTAAAGGCACCCTCCGCCCATAGACTCCTTCGTGGACATTTTCACATCTACCTTATTTTTAGCCCCATCTGGGGAGACTTTATATCCTGAAGTCCCATTCCACCCCACTGTTGCTGTTTGTCTGCCAGCTGGGTTTAGCGTCAAGGGGAAGGGGGGGTTTATACTCATTGAAAGACTACTGACCCTACCGGAAACCAACCTGTTTACTGTATTGTTGTAAATATCATGCCCTTTATATCCTGTATATTGGCTTCTTTTAAATAAAGTGAAATGTCTTAGAATTGATGCTTTTTTCTTTTTAAATTAAGGATAAAGTGATGGGGGAGGGGCAAGAGGACACAGGCCACATAAACACTAAAAGTCATTGGCCGATTAGTGATCAAATAGGGAAATTTTACATCACCTCACATCTCACAATAAAATCTTTGGAAGCAGTTAAAGCAGGAATTATACATATTTCATAGAAGGGGAAGAGAGCCAGAGAGATCACAGCCTGAAGAACTAGCATAGCCTGGTTTGGAACTGGGGGCCTATTAATCATATTGCCCTCTGAATCTGCAAATTTTCCATTCTCTGGTGGAGCAAGCTAACTGTCTTGTGCCATCTTAATTAAGTGACTAGTATCCGTGGATTTTGGTATCTGCAGGGGCTCTGGGAACCCGTCTCCCACCAGAGGAGGACTGAAGTTTCCTTCCCCACTCCCCACTCTTTTGTTTAAATTCTCCGAAGTGCCTTAAAGAGTGTGGCCTCCCAGATAAAGAGGAGTGATAATGAAATAAGGAGGAAGTTCTAAGGCGGGTATTATTACCCCCACTTTACAGACACAGAACTGAGGCCCAGGAAAGTTACATATCTTGTCAACGTCACAGGGAGAAACCACGATCAGCATCGGAACTCTGAACTCCTAAGCAGGTTCTCGGTACACACCACTGGAGAAAATACTAACAGATACATTAGAAGAGAGCGTTGGGAAAGTTGTTAACAGTACTTAAGGAATAGAACGGGCCCCTAAGATTCCATCCTCAGAACTTCAGAATCTGAGTTGTCAATAAGGTTCACGTGTTCGTGCAAACAACTTCCCGGAGAGAACATTCAAATTTTGGTCCGGGGCGCCAAAATAAAGCAGAGGAATAAAACGGATTCCGCGTCCAGAGCTTTTGAAGGGAAGTCCGAGCGCAGATTGGTTCGGGTTTTATCTTACATTGACCGTAATCTGCAAGGAAGTAGACCGATTTGTCCCAGCGCTGTGCCTTAGGCAACTAGGTGGCTCCGCTCCAGGTCGGGAGTGGAGGGTGGCTGCGTCCCTACCAGGAGGCTAGAGCCAGGCTGCAGCCCCCGAGGTGAGGAAGGGGGCCGGCCACGAGGCCCTCTGCAGGGTGTAAGAGTCTGGCAGCCCCCGGCCAAGGGCAGCGAGAGCCTCCGGGTAGGGCCTCCAGCGACACCTGACCAGCAGACCCCAATCCTTCCGCGCCGCCTCACACGTGCCCCATCCCCGCTCTCTCATTGGCTGCTTCTGCCCCTCTAATCCCGGCCTAAGCAGGTTGCAACTTGACCGCCCCTCTGATTGGTCCGGGAGCTCTCATGGCTCACTTTGATTGGTGGATGGAGCTCACGCCCTTCTGCCCCCGGCCCCCGTCGGAGGGCGACCGGGTCATACCATACAGGAAGAAAGCGGGAAACGCGTACCCTTCGGGGCTTCGCTCTTGGGCTGCTTTGCCCTGCGTCATATGATAACGTTCTTCGTCAGGCCCTCGGGGGAGAATTCTTCTATTAGCAGGAGGCAAACACAGAGGCGTTTAGGCTGGGCCTGACTTGGAGGGCTGCCGAGGCGGCAGTCACCCCCCCCAGCCCACCGAGGTGGTGCGCTCCAGGCGGGGCGGTGCCGTCCAGTGGCTCCAAGCGGGGCCGGTCCAGCGAGCGGCCGCGCGGGGATCCCGGGATGCTGCTGCGTTCGGCCGCGCTCTGCCGCGCCCTGCTGGCCCGCCGGGGCAGGGCGGCCGGGTGAGTGAGCGCCGGGCAGGCCAAGGGGCGCCTGCTGGCCCCGGGGCCCCAGGAGTCGCTGGGCGCCCCCCCCCACCCCGCGCCCCTGTCCCCTACTGGGCTCCCTCCGCGCCGGACCCCCGAACCGGGCTCCACTCCCGCCCCCGCACCGGGCTCGACTCCCGTCCCCGAACCGGGCTCCCTCCGCGCCGGACCCCCGAACCGGGCTCCACTCCCGCCCCCGCACCGGGCTCGACTCCCGTCCCCGAACCGGGCTCCCTCCGCGCCGGACCCCCGAACCGGGCTCCATCCCCGCCCCCGAACCGGGCTCGACTCCCGTCCCCGAACTGGGCTCCCTCCGCGCCGGACCCCCGAACCGGGCTCCACTCCCGCCCCCGCACCGGGCTCCACTCCCGCCCCCGCACCGGGCTCCCTCCGCGCCGGACCCCCGAACCGGGCTCCACTCCCGCCCCCGCACCGGGCTCGACTCCCGTCCCCGAACCGGGCTCCCTCCGCGCCGGACCCCCGAACCGGGCTCCATCCCCGCCCCCGAACCGGGCTCCCTCCGGGCCAGACCCCCGAACCGGGCTCCACCCTCGCCCCCGAACCGGGCTCTCTCCGGGCCAGACCCCCTCCGGGTTTCCCAGAGGCTTCTCTCCACCGGGGGTCGCTTCCTCTGATGCCGCCCGACACCCACCTCCTGCGATGTGTCCATCTCCCAAAGGTCTTCTAGCTAAGGGGTCCTGCCCACTGGCGGGTGAGGTGGGTTGGTTCGGTGCCCTCTTGGATCCCCACGGTGAGAAAGGAGCCGCTTGATCACCTCGTCTTTCTCCGGATGGATAAAGACATTTGCCTGCCGCCTAAGTACAGCCTTCTCCTCTGAGGGCACCTCTATTTTTTTTTTTTTTAAAGCACGTTTCGTTTCTCTCCCCACCCTTGGTTTCACGTTCAGGACCCTCCCTGGGGTTCCCTCTCTCCTCTGGACTGGCATTTCTGCTTCTCTCTTTTCTCCTTCCCCCTTTTTCAAGTTAAGTGTTGGTCGGAGAAGGCAATGGCACCCCACTCCCGTACTCTTGCCTGGAAAATCCTGTGGACGGAGGAGCCTTGTAGGCTGCAGTCCATGGGGTCGCTAGGAGCCGGGACATGACTGAACGACTTCACTTTCACTTTTCACTTTCATGCCCTGGAGAAGGAAATGGCAACCCACTCCAGTGTTCTTGCCTGGAGAATCCCAGGGACAGGGGAGCCTGGTGGGCTGCTGGCTATGGGGTCTCACAGAGTCCGACACGACCGAAGAGACTTAGCAGCAGCAGCAGCAGCAGTTGGTCAGAAAAATGGACTCCTTTCTTCTGATAGGTGGAATAATATTTGTGAAGTACATATAACATGCCAAACCTGTGTTGCACACTTGGCCTACGTGCCTTATTGTGACCATTCGTAAGTTACGACTCATGAAGTGCTTTGAAGAGTGCCTGGTGCGGAGGCAGTGCCTGATGCTATTAATCATGATTGTCATTATCGCCCGTTTTTAAACTTCACTGGTGGGTAGCTGCTTTCAGATGAAGAAGCTGAGGTGTAGTGGTCCAAGTGGAGCTGCCCTGCAAACCCAGATTTGCAGACCCCTCCAGTGTGGAGTGGGATTCCTGGACCTTTGCCCTGTCAGTGACAGATGTCCTCAGACCCCTCTTCTGCACCCCGTGGGCTTGGTGGAAGAGGCAGGTAGGACACAGATCCTGCCCCAGAGGGGCTCACAGTTGGGTGAGGCCACACTCCTGTGGACCCATGCGTCTGTCCACCTCCCGTTCAGAGCTGGGCAGCTCTGGCCCCAGTTTGAGTTTTGTTTGCCTGACCCCTAGGACTGATCAGTTGCATCTCCCCTGCTAAGCTGTGCCTCTCTCGAGTTAATCAGTGTCCCAAGGAATGGTACAGGGTGCCCTGGGCGCGGATGCGTTTCAGTGCAGCTGTGTGTGCTCTGTGGGGGCAGGTGGTGGGATAGGGAAGAGGACAAGGAGGAGGACTCTTTTCTCCAAACTGAGGTTGGGGGCCCTGCTCACTGCATCCTCAGTGTGGTCTCATTTGCAGGCCTTTCCCTGCATTCTGAGACCACGCCTCTCAGACCCTGATGGAAGCCACATAGGTCCACGTGTTTACTGAGTATCTGCCCTGTGTACGTGGTGTGCTAAATGCTGTAGGGAGGGGTATTGCAACCTGCAAGAGTTTTCAGTTTAATGGAAGAAAGCCTTAGACATAAAAAACAAACCAAAAAGCCCTCTAATGTCTGGTATAAAAACACCTCTATTCTGGGGGAGGTGGGGGCTGGGGCGGGGTGGGCGGGTTGGACGGAAAGCTCATAACAGCAGTAGTTATCAAGCAATCAAGTACCATAGGCCTGGCCCTGTGCAGATAAGCCCTGTATTATTACCGTTTTACCAATGGGAAACTTATCTGCCTGTTAAAAATGTTGAGACTAAGGGCTACCCTAGTGGCTCAGCAGTTAAAGAATCTGCCTGCCAAAACAGGAGATTCGGGTTTGATCCCCAGGTGGGGAAGATCCCCTGGAGGAGGAAATGGCAACCCACTGTAGTATTCTTGCCCGGGAAATCCCAGGGACAGAAGGGCCTGGTGGGCTTACAGTCCATGAGTTGGACATGACAGCGACTAAACAACAGCAATAAAATTACCCTCTGTCTGACTCCAGGCTCATGCCTCCTGAGTGGAGAAAAAGCATTTTGTAATCAGATCTGCTGGCTCAGGTTACCTCTTTTGGATATAGCAGCTGGCTTGATGCCCCAAGACAGGGTTTCCCAACCTCAGCAGTATTAACGTTTGAGTCTGATAATCCTTTGTTGTGGGGGCTGCCTGTGTATTGTAGAATGTTTAGCAGAATCCCTGGCGTCTACTCCCTAGATGGCATAGCATCCCTCAGTTATGACAACAAGAAGTCTCCAGGCATTGCCAAATGTCACCTCAGGGGCACAGGCGCTCCTGGTTGAGAACCGTGGTTCTAGAATAGTTTTGGTGTTTGGCCACTTGTTTAATTCTTTGACAGAAAGGAAATGGCAGTCCATTCCAGGACTATTGCCTGGAAAATCCCATGGACAGAGGAGCCTGGTAGGCTGCATTCCATGGGGTTGCAAAGAGTCGGACACGACTGAGCGACTTCACTTTCTTTCTTAGCATATACCTGTGGCATGCCATGTCTGCGTTTATGGGGAAGCAGTTTTAGCACATTTTTAGTGGTAACTCTCGGTGCCTACACATGAAATTCTAGTGCTGACAGAGACCATCTCTTGGGAGCCTGGGATGGGTGAGGTTCTGCAGTGCTTCCCTTTCTGCCTGGAGCACCAGGAATCTCAACCAACTTTTAAACATACTTCTTTTTTTTGGAAGTGATTTGTTCAGTCGCCTAGTTATGTCCGACTCTTTGCAACCCCATGGACTGCAGCATGCCAGGCTTCCCTGTCCTTTGCTATCTCCTGGACGTCAAACTCTCACGTCCATTGAGTCGGTGATGCCATCCAACCGTCTCATCCTCTGTCGCCCCCTTCTCCTCCTGCCTTCAGTCTCTCCCAGCATCAGGGTCTTTTCCAATGTGTCAGCTCCTCGCATCAGGCAGCCAAAGTATTGGAGCCTCAGCTTCAGCATCAGTCCTTCCAGTGAATATTCAGGACTGATTTCCTTTACGACTGACTGGTTTGACCTCCTTGCTGTCCAAGGGGCTTTTGAAGTGGTGGTCAGTTATTCTTGATATTTTACAGTATTTGTTTATTTATTGGGCTGCGTTGGGTCTCAGCTCCGTCACGCAGGATCTTTCACTGCCGCACAGGGACTCTCTAGCTGCGGTGTGCTAGCTTAGTTGCTCTGTGGCATGTGGGGTCTTAGTTCCCTGACCAGGCATTGAACCTTTGACCCCTAGACTGCAAGGCAGATTCTTAACCACTGGACCACCAGGGAAGTCCCTAAATGCACTCTTGACTGTGCATTTTCTTTGTATTTAATTAGTATGAGTCCACTGTACAAAGTACAGATAAAGCAAAAAAAAAAAAAGGTGACGGAGGTCACTCGGCAGCTTGCCACACAGAGGTGACCACGCTGTCACTTTGACGACTAGCCTTTTCACGGCCCAGGAATATATATGCTTTGGAAAAACAGCATAAAAATGGGCTCCTCTGCAGATGCTTTTTTGTAGCTTGCTTTTTCAGTTGCGACTGACCTCCCTTATTATATGTCCCCAGGCCCTAGAACTGTGACTGGCACCTGGTCAGCCCTCAGCAAACATTTGGTGAATGAAAGAATGATCATGTGATTCCTCCCTGTCAACAGAAATTTATCATAACCAGTCTGGGAGAGGATCGCAGTGAACAGCTGGCCTTTACGGAGGGGCCAGGGATGGTCACTCAGGGCTGCCGTTTGCCTTTTATGGGGGTGATTTCACTTAGCTCCTCAGCAGCCTGTGCTGTAGGGGATTTCACTTAGCTCCTCAGCAGCCTGTGCTGTAGGGGATTTCACTTAGCTCCTCAGCAGCCTGTGCTGAGGTGTCACGCGTCGTCAGTCGTGTCCACCTCGCTGTGGCCCTGTGAGCTGCAGCCCGCCAGGCTCCTCTGCCTGTGGGGATTCTCCAGGCAAGAATGCTGGAGTGGGTTGCCGTGCCCCCCGCCAGGGGATTTTCCCAACCCAGGGATCAAACCCAGGTCTCCCGAATTGGCAGGCAGGTTCTTTACTGACTGAGCCACCGGGAAAGCCCCATGAATTACGTGTTACTGTCCCCATTTCACAGACTGAACAACTGAGGCCTGTAGCAGTTAAGGAAATCTTGTCCAAGGTCTTGAGCTAGTAAACACCAGAGCTCCCAACTGACTGCCTTTCTCTCTTTCATTAATTTTGTCTTGGGCATCCTCTGCAAAATCTTTGTTGTTGTTGTTTTTCCCTAAATCTTTTGCTTCTGGTTTTGGCTGTGCTGGGTCTTTGCTGTGGCGCTCTGGTTTTTTCTAGTTGTGGCACTCAGGCTTAGTTGCCCTCTGCCATGTGGGATCTTAGTTCCCTGACCAGGGATGGAACCCACGTCCGCTGAGTTAGAAGGCGAGTTCTTAACCACTGGACCACTAGGGAAGTCTCTGCAAATTCTCTTTGGAAACAGCCAAGATACATATTTATACTTGTATATACATTTGATAAATAAAAGAATTAAACTGGGCACCTAGGAAACTTAGAGTGTTAATATTTGTCCCTTATATACTCTTGTATCAGACCTCACTGGGTGCCAGGGTCCAGAGGTGACTCCAGCCCGGCCCTCCGACATTAGGGGGCTTGTGGGCTGGAGTTCACCTGCAGGAATCCTGGTGACTTTGGCTGCCTTTCAGCCTCTCTGCCTGTCTTGTCTTCCTAACTTCAAAACCACCTAGGGCTTGTCCCAGCCCGCCTGATGCTGTTCTGGCCAGGAGCCTGGGACGTCCCGCTGTTCCCTGGCCATACTCTGCCCTTTCATTTCTCAAGCACTGCCCAGGTCAGTGCTTCCTGCCTGAGTGTCCTCCTCTGGTGAAGCCGCGCTCACCCAGCACTTTGTGGCCCTGCTGTCCTTTGGCCCAGTGCCCTGCCTGTGAGACGGGAGTGATCCTACTGATAGCCGTGTTGCACCAGGCTCAAAGGACGCGAGTTTGAGCACACTCTGGAAGATAGTGAAGGACAGGGAAGCCCACGGGGTCGCGGAGAGTTGGATGTGACTTAGCACCTGAACAGCAACAACAGAGCCCGAGGGTTAGAGGTGAAGTGGCAGACGGCTTGCTGGGGGCCTGGGACCCAGAGTGTTTTCTGTGAATAAACTGAGTAAAGGAAGAAGTAGAACCTCCAGTGACTGGAATGCTTGCTCCTAAACTTGTGAAAATCCCCACTCAGGCCGCAGTCAGCACCGGCACTCAGGCCTGGGGGGGACCTGGCTTCTGGTGCCCTGCAGCTGGCTCGGCACACAGCTGGTGCTCAGCAGCTGCTGTTGGAGTGGCCCATCGGACAGCCCGGGGTGGGTCCTGGCTCCACCTGCTAGCTGCTGTGTGGCCCTGGGCGGGTTCCTTGACCTCTCTGTGCTGCCTCTTGTCCTCATGTAGAAAAGAAAGATTAACAGTAGCTACCTTGAAAATGGTCCTAGAGAGTAAATGAATTCGTATGCTAAACCCACTTTGAAGAGTGGCCGGCACTGGGACTTTCCTGGGTGGGGAACTAAGATCCTACATGCTGCACGGCACAGCCGAAAAAACTGGCCAGCACCGAGAAAACTTGTGTAGCTTCAGGCATTATTTCCATCTCCTCACCTACCAGCAGGCATCGCTAGGGATCGAAAGCCCTGGGCTGAGATGGCAGGGCTGATAGGCGCCCTGTGATCTCGGTCAAGGTCACTCCCCATCTCGGGGCGGCCTCTTTGCTGAAGGGAGAAGAGAGGAGGAACCCGTCCCATCAGCTGGCTGAGGGGCCCTGAGACACTCCACGTTGTTGTCCTGGACTTGCTCAGTCCTGTCTGACTCTTTGTGACCCGTGGACTGCAGCCCGCCAGCCTCCTCAGTCCTTGGGATTCTCCGGGCCAGAATACTGGCGTGGGTCGCCATGCCCTCCTCCAGGGGATCTTCCCAACCCAGGGATCGAACCCGGGTCTCCCGCACTGCAGGCAGATTCTTTACCATCTGAGCCACCAGGGAAGCCCAAGAATACTGGAGTGGGTGATCTTCCCAACGCAGGAATCAAAGCTGCATTGCAGGTGGAGGAATCTTTGCCACTGACCCACCAGGGAAGCCCTCCAGGCGCTTCTGCCAGAGCACGTCTCCCAAGGAGGAGCCCCGGGCTCAGGCCGCGCCCCGTCACTCCATGAGCTGTGGCCACGAGCCGTTACTCTCTGAACCTCAGCTTCCTGCCCCCACCCTGTCCGTCAGATGGATGTAGTAATAGTTTGCAGGGTAACATATTTGTAGGGTAATCACTTAGCACCACGCGAGGCATGCCATAAATGCTTCAGAAAAGTTCCTTGAAGTTTTCCAGGGCAGCTTATCCTGAGCTTCAGGCGTGGCTCTGCACTTTCTCTCAGCTCTCCTCCACCCCCAGCCCCTTATCTCAGTGATTAGGAGGATTGGTCTTATCAGGTCTCAGATAACAGCTGAAAAGCCCAGAAGCTGAAGGAAGGAAGGGCGATTTCCTTTCTAGTCCTCTGCTTGGCCTTGGCTGCCCCCACGCCAGCTCCTGGGGGCCTGCCTCCAGGAGTCCGGTCCTGGGGGCCTGGTGCCCAGCTGTGTGCTTGTTTTCAAGGTGTTCCTTGGATGCTCGCTGTGGTCTGGGCACTGTGGGAACACAGTCCGAGCTGTGTGATGAGGGCCGTCGGCTGTGAGGTGATCTGATAGGGGCCCCATCCAGGTTGGGCAAGGCTAGTGTCCCCTGCAGAGGGGGTGAGGGAAGGGGCGGGAAGGCCAGAATGGCAGGATTGCTGCTGACAGGGTGGGAGGGGGGTGAGGGGGATGGGAAAGAGCCTGGAGGCCTCAGGAAGGATTCTGATTCTTTATTGTAGAAGAAACTAGGAGCCACTGGGTAGTTCTGAGCTGAGCACTTACTTACCCTTTTATCTCTCTGTGTTGATGATGATTTCATGTTAAAACTATGGAAACTGGTAGCTGCTCCCTTTTCAGCTCCTGCCCTGGGTGGGGCACGGGCTGGTTGGGCTTCCGGTGGTGGCTCAGCTGGTGAAGAATCCGCCTGCAGTGTCTGCGGGAGACCTGGGTTCGATCCCTGGGTTGGCGAGATCCCTTGGAGAAGGGAAAGGCTCCCCACTCCAGTCTTCTTGCCTGGAGAATCTGGGGTCGCAAAGAGTCGGACACTCTGAGCGACTCTGGCTTTCACAGCCGTTTTTCACCTTGTGAGCTTCTGCCCTGGGTGGGCCACGGGGCTGTTTATTCCAGTGGTTTCAAGAGGAGCTTGGAGTCAGTGGAGCCGGAGTGGAAGCCCGTGGTGCCTCGGACCAGGGTGGAGGCCTGGGGGCGACCTGGGAGCCCAGGCCCCTCCGCTTCCCATCAGTTTCCCCTGTACATTTCAGAGCTCAGCATTCCCCGTTGTAGGAGATGTTTTGGTCTTGCAGCCTTTTTAGCTCAGATCCTAAAAGGATGGGTGGGTCATCCCGTGCAGAGGGTGGGTCGGGGTAGCTGGGGTCTCAGACCCAGGCCGTGAAGTCACCAGGTGAGAAGCGGCACGCCAGGTGGTTAGGGGAAACTGAGTCAAATCCTGACTCTGCCTTCTGTTTCTTTCCTGAAGTGGGAGGGCTGAGAACTGCCCTGAGAAGGTCGGGATGGACTCGCCTTTGCATCCCAGAGCCAGGCACCTGCCAGGTGTGGTGAACATGTGGGTGGGTGAGACCTTTGACCTCATCTGAGCTATCTCTGCCTTCTTGCCTTGTGGGCAAGATGTATGCTGACTGCATGAATTAATAAATGAGGGACACAGTCCTGCCGGGAATGGCCTTGCAGATCCTTATAAAAGCCCCGGGTCCTACAAGCGCTTCATTCTGCCTTCCCCTGAGCCAGTGGAAGGGAGCTTACGCTATCCAGAAGGGCCCACGAGCCAAGGGGCAAAAAAAGGCTTGTCAGGCATTCCTAGATTATTTTTGGCTCTTAGTTGATTCAGGCTCTGAGGCTGATCTTTGAACTGGTGTCTGTTCCCTACGTTACATTCAGACGGATGGACGGTCCAGCGGACAGGGGGGCCAGGGCCTGGGCACTTTCCAAACAGCCAGCCAGCCCTGTGGGCATATGATCCTGAGGTCACAGTGGCCCTCTGCCCTGGGGAAGGCTTGCCCCGCTTCTGATGTTGTCTGAGGTGGGAGAGGGGGGAGGGAACCACACTGGTAGCTGCTACCTTTTGAGCTTCTGCCCCGGGTGGGACCCAGGGCTGCATTTATTCCAGCAGTGTTTGTTGAGCCCCTGGACTCCTTGGGAGGGTCTGGGAACCAGATTGCCTTAGAAAGCCTGGCCTGGTGGAGTAGACATTCTGGAAGACCTTTGCAGTTTCTAAGAGAACCTAAGAGCAGGAAGAGTAAGCAGGGCTTGTCATCCTCCCAGTGACCCTGCAGGGAACATGGGGTCACCCATTCTTCAGATGAGAAAACAGAGGCCTGTGGCGTTTTTACAGTGTAGTGTGGTGACGTAGTGAGGTCTCCAGCAGGTGTAGGGGTTCGTCCAGGATGTCTGCTTCCGGCACAGCCTGTGCTTTTCGCACCCACCAGGCCCTGGGCTCCAGAGAGGGCTGGGGCGGCCCACCTCCTGGTGCCCGGTCCAGCGCGCGGCGGCGCTCTCCTGGCTTGAGGGGGACGAGGCGGTGGCTGAGTCGCTGCTTTGCGGTGGTTCACTGCTGCTGCTGAGAGCCCAGTGGCTCAGCTGGTGAAGAATCTCATGCAGTGCAGGAGACCCTGGTTCGATTCCTGGGTCGGGAATGTGCCCTGGAGAAGGGCAAGGCTGCCCACTCCAGTATTCTGGCCTGGAGAACCCCGTGGACTGTACAGTCTGTGGGGTCGCAAAGGGTCGGCTGAGCAACTTTCACTTTCGCTGCTGCTGCTGAGTGCCCGGGGGCAGTATGGGGTCTGCCTGCAGTTCAGAAGACCTCGGTTCAGTCCCTGGGTCGGGAACATCCCCTGGAGAAGGGAACGGCTACCCACTCCAGTATTCTTGCCTGGAGAATCCCATGGACAGAGGAGCCTGACAGGCTACAGTCCACGGGGTCACAAAGAGTCAGACATAGCTGAGCGACTAACACATTCACACTGCTACTAAGGCCCAGAGAGAGGCGTCTGGAACCTTCCAGTTGGTGGAGGGTGGGGAAGGGGGAAGACACTGCCCTCCTCTTTCCTGCCAGGATGTTGAGACCTGTGGCTGCTGGAATTCTCCGGCCTCTCCTGTCTCCCCCACTGCAGCAGTGGATTTTCCTTCGTTGAGCAGACCTGTAGCTCTGCACCGGTCTCTCTTCAGATCTGCAGGGTGACCCCAGGAGATGGAGGTCCCCCTGCGACGCCGAAGACGTGGGCACCAGGCCGCACAGCTCACCAGAGGCCCAAATGGCCCTGCATCGCATTTCTTTCTGTGTTTGGGGCAGGGTGGGGCCTGAGGAATGCGCACTTCCTTGGGTGTGGTGGGTGCAGCTGGGGCTCACAGGGAGGAGAGGGAGGAGAAAGCCCCAGGGGCATGGGAGGGGGGTCCGCCCCCAACCTCCACTGCACAGGCCCCTTCCTGCTCTTCCTGACTTGTCCTCCCTGCTCTGGGCCTTTGTCTTTGCTCTTTCCCCTGCCTGGAACACTCTTCCCAGCGCTTCTCAGACCTCCTCCAGGTCGCTGGCAGAGGTCACCTCCTCCCTGAGGCCCTCCCTGACCATCCCAGCTGAAGTGGCCCCGCCCTCCTCCTTCCTTAGTTATTTTCTTGTCCTTTCCGTCTCGGGCTTCCCTGGTCGCTCAGACTGTAAAGAATCTGCCCACAATGCAGGAGACCTGGGTTAGATCCCTGGATCTAGAAGGTCCCCTGGAGAAGGGCATAGCTGCCCCCTCCAGTGTTCTTGCCTGAAGAACCCCATGGACAGAGGAGCCTGGTGGGCTGCAGTCCCCGGGGTCACACGCAGTCGGGCGCGGCTGAGCAGCTGACACTTTCGCTTTTTCAGTCGCAGTGGTGGTTCTTCTTTTTTAAAATTTTTACAATTACTTTGGCTGCACCCCGAGGTGGCACGTGGAGCCTTGGTTCCCCAGCCCCGGACTGAAGCCGCGCCCTCTGCTGTGGGAGCTTAGAGTCTTAGCCACTAGACCGCCAGGGAAGCCCGAGTGTCCCCTTCTTGCCCGTGTCCCGCACTGGAGGCCGGCTGCAGTCAGAGGGTCGCTGTCTCGGTCACTGCTGTCCCTCCAGACGAGCAAGCTGCCTTGGAGCCTGGTGGGGTCAGCAGCGACCTGTGCGTACAGCCCAGTGTGACGTCCTTCCTGTAGGCCTCCAGGCCGGGTGTCTGAGCCCCGGAGCCCTTCTCAGTGAGAAAGGAAAAAAAGTGCCCAACATTCACAGCCAGACTGTCTGGTTCTCTCGCGTGTAAGCCCTCAGCCTCAGACGCCCTCCCCAGGGAGGTGATGAGGTGGGCGGGCCAGCCTGCTTCAGACTGCCCAGCAGAGGTCTCCGTGCCCCCCACCCCCAATACCAGGCAGCGCCCGCTTGCCCAGGGAGGAGCTGCTGCCTCTCACCCCACCATGCAGTTGTTGCACCTGCTGACTATTGCCAGCCCCCACGTCCTTATCCCTCCCCAAATCAGCTGCAGTCACCCCGGTCCTGCAACGGGCTCCCCTCACACCCCAGCCCTGGAGGCCTGTGGTCCCTGCAGTGTGCGTGAGCAGGAGCCGACTGGCCAGCCTGCAGGCGTGTTCCTCTCGGGCCCTGCCCGTGGGGCGTTGACCGGAGGGAGACAGAGCTGGGTGTTTCTTGATCTTGGCCTTGAACAAGTCCTTTTCCGTTTAGGACCTAAATTACCGTATTTCTGTCATAGGCCGCCGGTGAGGTCCTTCTGGTGCCACCATGAGTTTATCAAATCTGACGTTCCCTGTGTGTCCTCGAGGGCCTTTTTCATCACTCTTGTCCTCATTTACAGCTGGGGAAACTGAGGCCTGGAGGGGAAGCCCTACTGCTGAGGTTCCTCCAGCTCTGGAATGACGGACTCTTTTTGGAAAAATTTAAGGCTGCATTTATTAACAAGTTTTTTCATTTAAGTGTGTGTTACTTTGTATAACGTTTTATATATGTATTTTTTCATTCAAGTGTGTTATATAAAATGGTATTTTTTATATACCATTTTCACCAATATAAGATTATATATATATATATACATTCTTTAATATTCTTTTCCGTTATGATTTACCGGAGGATACTAAATACAGTTTCCCGTGCCATACAGTAGGACCTTGTTTATCCATTCTATAGGTAATAGCCTGGACTTGCCTAGTGGCTCAGTGGTAGAGAATCCACCTGCCTCTGCAGGAGATGCTAGGTCGATCCCTGGGTGGGGAAGACCCCCTGGAGGAGGAAATGGCACCCCACTCCAGTATTCTTGTCTGGAAAACTCCAAGGCTAGAGGAGGCTGGTGAGCTGCTGTCCACGGGGTCACAAAGCGTCGGACGCGACTGGACGAGGGAGCACGCACACGCAGCAGCTTCCACCTGCTAACCCCAGCTTCCCCCTTCAGCCCTCCCCCAGCCCCCTGTCCTCCGTCCATGAATGGGGTGACCAACCCACCTTGGGGCCCCCAAACATATTAGGGATGGCACCACTGGTGGTCACTGATCGGTGAGGTCATGGGGTCAAGAGTGAATAGGGTCTCCAGACTTGGCATTCAGTCCCCAGGAACGCCCACAGCAGCCCTCCCTGTGGCTGTGAGCCGAGCTCAGGGCACCCCTCCGAGTTCACGGCCCTCCCCTCGGGTGTTCTTGCCCACCTGGAGCTCTCGTCCTTGTGCCAAGGAGCTCTCGGCTGGTTCCCATCCGGATGAGACGGAGGTGTGGGACGTGCTGACTTTTCTGCTTAGAGAAAGGAGTAACTTGGGTCTGTTTGGGAGAAAGTCCGCCTTGTGCGGAAATAGAGGGAAACTGAGTCTGCTCTACGGGGAAAACACTCAGGCGTGGCTCTGCACCTGTGGATGGCAGCTTCAAGCAACCGTGTGAGCCTCTGTGGTGGTTCTCATTTAGGAGATGGAGGCACAGGCTCAGAGGAGGCAGGTCAGATGTCTGAGGACACAGTAGCAGGACCTGGGCTTGAACTTTGGTTTTGGACTCTAAGGCCAGTTCTCATCCCCCAGTTCTATAATGGGTTTGCATTTCAAGGTTCTGGGCCAGCCCAGGTCCCCCTGAAGGAGATGGGGGTGCTGGGGCTGGCGCTGCTGACCTGCGCGCCTCTGTTCCCTGCCAGGCTGTGTTGGAAGCACGTCTCCTCCGTCCAGGTGGCCAATGAGCCCGTGCTGGCGTTCACGCAGGGCAGTCCCGAGCGAGATGCGCTGCAGAAGGTAATCGGGGGCAGTGAGGGGCGCCCAGTAGTGCGTGGAGGGCCTGGTGGAGACAGCCTTCAGCAGCTCCCACAAGACCTGTCCGCGCCAGCAGCCACCGACCCCCTCGTGCCCCTGCCCCCAGCCCTGGGAGCACCCGGGAATCGGCTGAGCTGTGCGCTGGGGACGGGGGTACCTGGGAGCGGCAGGGTGGCCGCCTGGGCCTCTTTGGGGTCCCAGGTCAGGGGTCATGAGTCTGCAGATAGTTTGTGCTTGAAAACATCCTCCGGGGAATCCCCTGGACTATGATTAGGATGTGCTTTCACTGCTGAAGGTGTGGGTTCCTTCCCTGGTTGGGTAAGATCCCACGAGCCACAGGGCACAGCCAAAAAATCTCTCCCATTAACTGCCAGGGTTTTAAAATTGTGAGATTTCATGTAAATTTCAGACCCAGTTTTTAAAATCTCCTCCCTAATGGGAGGAGCTGGCAACACCAGCCTTGGCTTCTTGCAGACCAGGGGGTAATGGGCCGATCAGGAGGACGTGTCTCTGCCCCCGGACCCCCCTCCCTTCTCTCCGGGGCCACTCTGCAGGCCCTGCCTTGGGGTTTCGGTGGGCAGCAGGACGGAAGGAAGGGCTCACATGGCCTCTTGTCCTCTCCCCAGGCCCTGAAGGAGCTGAAGGGCCAGACGGAGGCCATCCCGTGCGTGGTGGGGGACGAGGAAGTCTGGACCTCAGATGTGCGGTACCAGGCATCGGTAAGTCCAGTGGGCCCGCGGTGCTCGGCCGCTCCCCAGAATCCTGGGGCGCGTAAATGTGCCTTGGGGGCTCTGCCTCCAAAGGGGCTTCGAGTCCACCGCGGGCTTTTGAATTCCGTGGACAGGTGGAAAACTTCCAAAGGCAACCTTAGGGGACTCTCATAAAAGGTGCCGGCATCACGCCTGCCACAGGGAGGTTAGAAATAGCAAGTGCCCCCAGCTTCGCCTTTGCTTACAAAGCTGACCCCCTAACCACCTAGAGAGCAGGAAGCAAGGGTACAGTCAGAATCAAAGCAGATCCTGCCCTTCACAGACACACACTACTCTCTCTACATAACAGACACACGCCACTCTCTACACAAAGGACACACGCTACTCTCTACACAACACACACTACTTTCTACACAACAGACACACACAACTCTATACACAACAGACATACGCTGCTCTATACACAACAGGCACACACTACTCTATACACAACAGACACACGCTGCTCTATACACAACACGCTCTATACACAACAGACACGCTACTGTATATACAACAGACACACGCTACTGTATATACAACAGGTAAGCAACAAGGATTCACTGTATAACATGAAACATATTCAGTATCTTGTAATGAACTGGAATGGGAAAGAATCTGAAAATGTATATATACGGTTATAAATATATGTTTAACTGAATCACTGCTATACACCTGAAACAGTATACTCGAATAAAAAGAAGATAATTCTTCCAAAGAAAGGCAGTCACCAAACCCCTGCTCTGTTTTGGGTACCAGTGGTCTAGCTGACCATGAGCTCAGCGGAGGTGAGCTCCCTGGGTGCGGCCAAGTGTCGCCTCCTCCTAGAAGCCCTCCTGGTGCAGCCCAGGCTCCGTCCACAGGCACACCTGTGAGACCCTGTCCCCTGTGCGCAAGCTCCTCGTGCAGTCCCTGCCACTCCCCTTGGAGGCTGGAAGAGCAGGAGGTCAGCCGCCCATTTTACAGATCAGGAGAGGCTCAGAGGCGTCAGTGACCACCGTGAGGCGGCATAGTTAGACATGGGGCGGGGATGAGGGATCCAGGTTCCCCAGAACCATATCTCCTTGGTTGGACTCACTTTTTATTAAACTTTTTGGCCGTGCCTGTAGAGCATGGGGGATCTTCTTTCCCTAGCCAGGGCTCAAGCCCATGTCCCCTGCGGTGGAAGCGCAGTCTCTTATCCAGTGGGCTGCCATCAGAGCCCCTTGATTTTGATTCACGTGAATTCATTCACGCCCTGACTGTTTCTAAGGGACTTTAGAAGCAGCGTGCTAGTTAACATACGGCAGCAAGATAGTCTTCTTGCTCTGACCAGCTGGCCACAAAATTGTGAGGCCTTGGGCGCTTGCTGGAGACAGCCGCAAACTTACTTTTAGGCCTCCTGGTTCGCAGGGAAGAGGAGACCGCACCACTGACCCTAGCCAGAATGTTCCTGAGATACATCCCACCTGTGTAGCTGGAGGAACACAGCCATTCCTGGGGCTGGGCCCGGAGAGAAAGTTCTCCCAGAGGAGTCAGAAGGACGCAGTGATGTGACGAGCAGCATCCTCACGAGCGTCCTCATCTCCCGCACAGATGTTCCATGGGGCTGCTTCTCGCCCATTGGCGTCTGGGCACATCATCAAAGCCCGTCACCCAAGGATGCCCACAGGTCACTCTGGAGGCCCCACATCCACTGCCGGGCTGGGCTTTCCATCTGGAGCTCCGGCTGCAAGTCGGCCACTGGGAGCTTCGTTTCCGAAACCTAAAGACGGGGCCATTTCATGTATAAATCCGAATGTCCAGCTTCTGTTGGCAGAGGGAAGGTGTGGCCACACGAGCTGCCCACTGTGAGCCCCCGTGCGGGGCCGGCCGCCAGCGCCCCCGGTCCCCACCGCCCTCAGCCCCCTCCGCTCAGCCCTCTCGCCTCTCTGGCCCGTGCAGGCCTCTCAGAGCTGCGGCCGGAGCCGCAGCGGGTCTGCGTGTCCCTCCTGCGCCCTCCTTCAGCCTTCCTCTCAGTGGGGAACACGCAGTAGGACAGCCTGCTCTCCCTAACAAGTCCCTGGTTGATGGTTAGGAAATAGCATCCACACTTGTGCCCGCAACTGTCTGTCTGTTTAAGGGTGAGAGTCACATTCCCTGGGGGCAGCTGGGATCTTGCCCAGGATTCACGGCTGAATGGAGGTCTACGTTCACCTAAGGCTGAACCCCTGGGTCGACTTCAGCTGCAGGCAGAGGCCCCAGTTCATCCTTTTTTATCCCGTGTCATGGCAGGGACAATTTTAGCCCAGAAAGGCTTAAAGCAAATAGCCAGCTTGGCTGCGCACAAAAGCGGGATGTGTGTTTGTGTGAGCCACGTGTATCTGTGTTCTGACGTTAGGGATGCACGTGGAGTTTCCAGCTTCGTGCGGTGCAGCCAGTTGGAAAGTAAGTGCCATGTAAATGAAGTGATTTACTCCTTGGCATTATTAGCGAGAAACCTGTTTAAAGTTGGAAAACAGTTTCCAAAAGGGTGACTTTAGCTGTTTCTAGGGAGGGTACTTATGGGGCTTCCCTGATGGCTCAGATTAGGTAAAGAATCTGCCTGCAGGGCAAGAGACCCAGATTCCATCCCTGGGGTGGGAAGATCCTCTGGGGAAGGGAACGGCTGCCCACTCCAGGGTTCTTGCCTGGAGAACTCCATGGACAGAGGAGCCTGGTGGGCTATAGTCCATGGGGTCACAAAGAGCCAGGAGGTACTTATAAATCATGATAATAAAACCCATCCATCCATCCACCCATTCATCCATCCAAGCGCCCTCGGCCCCACACCTAGGGGGCCTGGGTGCCGGGACACAGTGATGAACAGATGGCTCTGCCCTCATGGAGCCGACCTTGGGGAGAGTGAGGTGGGTGTACATGTCAGCGAAGAAACAAACGAGAGATATCCAGATCTGAGAGGAGCTGTGGAAAGCGCAGGTGGTGGGTTGGAGATGCGAAGGCCACTTCGGGGGGGTGGTCCACGGGCCTCTCTGAGGTGGCATCTTGAGTTGAACCGCAGGGATGAGGATGGGCTGGGGGCTCGCTGCCAGCCTAGGGGTCACAGGTGCAGAGTCAAGAGGAGGCTGGGGAGCTGCGGAGCAGGGAGGAAGCCGGTGGGGCTGGAACATCCGGTGCGGTTCTCGTTGGCTGCGGTTCAGAGCCTCTTCCAAGAGCCCGGGGAATGAACCACTGGAGAGGGTGAAGGAGGGTGAGAAAAGGCCCACGGCTCATTAGAATGCTTCCTGATTTTAGTCTGGCAGAGGGGTTAAGAATGTGGGCTTGGCAGAAGTGAGTTCAGACAGAGGTGTTTGGAGGGCCAGGTGCCCGTGGGCAGCCAGGGAGCTGGGATGGGAAGGTGGGTGGGGGGCTATGATGAGGAGTCTGCAGCAGGTGGGTGTCCAGGGAGGCCAGGGAAGGTCTTGTGCAGGACGCCACGGGAACACTTGGAACAAAGCCCTGAGGATTCCACATGAGGCTCAGTGGACATCCGAGGGGTGTGTGTGTGGGGTGGTCTGCCCAAATCAATGAGCTCCTCATTTGTCCCCACACAACTGGAGAAGACCTCCTGGGGGTTGGAGCGGGGAGAGCGGGTATGTGGAGGACTCTGGCCTGGCAGGCGAGCTCTGAGCCCGGCTCCGTCCCCACCCGCCCGGGGAGGGCTCCTCCCTCGTGGACAGCAGCCTCACCCTGCTGTCTTCTTGCAGCCCTTCAACCATGGACACAAGGTGGCCAAGTTCTGCTACGCAGACAAGGTGAGTCCCTGGCGACCTGCCTGGTGAGTCGGCCTCCACTGCCCTGGGGTGGAGGTCAGTTACTGCTTCCCTTTCAGGCCGTGGTCGGGGTTGGGGGGCTGGCACTGAGGGTGTCCCTGGGCAGGTGTCTTTGCCCAGGCCAGGTGTGCCAGGGCTCACGTGGGCCTAATGAGAGCTGCCTGGGCCAGGGCTGGGGCATGCCCTGACTGGGGGAGGCGATTCTGGAAGGCTGAGCCCGGGAAACGGGAGGCATCGCTGAGAGAAAGAGGAGCAGAGACCTGGCATCAGGGAAGGTCAGCGAGAAGGCGCGGGGTCAAGGCGCTGGCGTCACGTGCCGATGAGAGCAGTTGGCAGCTGAGGTGCCAGCCACAGGGGTCTGTCTCTGGCCGCAGTTCTGGCCCGACAAGGTCAGGTCCTGACGTCATGGGCTGCAGGCCCTGAACAGCGAGTTTGGGAGTACTGTGCTCCGGGAGCTGGGGGAGGCCACGAGGGGAAATGGAGTGAGTCCTTGGCATGTGGACCCACCTGGCAGGCCCCTCGGGCCCCTCCTGACGGGAGCGGGGCAGGCTCCGAGCCTGGGGCAGCCCAGCTGGCTGTGGGACCCAGCGTCTGTCACTGTCGGGGGAGGGAGGCAGGGGTCCTCCCTGGGTGGACAGGGACCTCCAGATCGCTCCTCTGGGACTCTTCCTGCCGCAGGGGGAGGCCCCCAACCTCTCCCTCTTCATCAGGCCCTGCTCCACAGAGCCATCGGGGCCGCCTTGGCCGCCAGGAGGGAGTGGGACCTGAAGCCTGTGGCAGACCGGGCGCAAGTCTTCCTGAAGGCAGCCGACCTGCTGAGCGGGCCGCGCAGGGCCGAGGTCCTTGCCAAGACCGTGGTGGGGCAGGTGAGGTGCCCGCGGCGCAGTGGGGGCTGTGGGGGTCACACCTCATCCAGCTCTGCAGACATCACCAGGACCCACCAGGCCTAGGAGAGAGGACAGTCCAGTTTAGTTCAGTCGCTCAGTCGTGTCCAACTCTCTGCGACCCCATGGAGCACGCCAGGCTCCCTGTCCATCAGCAACTCCCAGAGCTTGCTCAAAACTCATGTCCATTGAGTCGGTGATGCCATCCAACTTATCTCGTCCTCTGTTGTCCCCTTCTCCTCCTGCCTTCAATCTTTCCCAGCATCAGGATCTTTTCCAGTGAGTCAGCTCTTCACATCAAGTGTCCAGAGTATTGGAGTTTCAGCTTTAGCATCAGTCCTTCCAATGAACACCCGGGACTGATCTCCTTTAGGATGGACTGGTTGGATCTCTTTGCAGTCCAAGGGACTCTCAAGAGTCTTCTCCAACACCACAGCTCAAAAGCATCAATTCTTCTGCGCTCAGCTTTCTTTATGGTCCAACTCTCACATCCATACATGACTACAGGAAAAACCACAGCCTTGACAGACCCATATATGTTATAGGCCAGGTGACTCCAAGTACGCTTGCATGCCCTCCTCTGTAAGCAGCCCCTCGCGTCCGTCTGTCCAGACGGACAGGCCAGGCCCTTGTTGTGCTTTGCCTGGACTGACAGTAGCCCTGCGCGGTCCTCCAGGCTCTGTCAGGCTCCTCAGGCCTCACAGCAGTCTCTGTGACACCCCCAGCAGGTCACTCCAGGCGTATGAACCACCGAGCTCTCGCTGTCTGGCTGCAAGTCATGTCCCAAGTCCTGAGCCCGGCCTCCAGGGCCCTTCCATCCCCACCTCTGTCCAGCTGGCTAGCTGCTGTGCCCTTCCCTGCAGGCCATCCCGCCCACGATGTCACCAGTCTGGACCTAGCCAGGCTCCTGGACACCACAGACATCCTGACCCCGGTCTCTGGCCCAGGTCCCCCGGCTGGAATGTTCCCTGTCTTCTCTGCCTTGTGAACTTTTTAAATTTTATTTTGTTTTTCATTGGCTGTGCTGGGTCTTTGTTGCCGTGTGAGCTGCTTCTCCAGTTGCAGCGATTGGGGGCTACTCTCCACTTGTGGGACGCAGGCTCCCCATTGCAGTGGCTTCTCTTGTTCTGCACAGGCTCTAGGGCCACAGCCCAGTAGTTGGGGTGCCCGGGCTCCGGAGGACAGGCTCAGGCATCGTGGTTCACGGGCTTAGTTGCTCCGAGGCATGTGGGATCTTCCTGGACCAGGGCTTGAACCTGTGTTTCCTGCATTGGCAGGCGGATTCTTTATCACTGAGCCACCAAGGAATCATCCCCTACTTTGTGAGCTCTTTAACTTTCAAGGTCTAGCCCAGGCACCTCCTCTGTGAGACTTCTGGGACCTCACCAGTCCAAAAGGACTGGTCCCACTTTTGTGCCCCTCCCGACACGCTCTTCCTTCCTTAGTTACAGCTCAGGTCGCACTGGGGTGTGATGATGACTTCATAAGTGTTTGCCGCACCTTTGCAGAGAGATCTTCCCTGTAGCTCAGATGGTAAAGAATCTGCCTGTAACGCAAAGCTTTTTGGGCTTAGCAATCACGTTAGTGTTTTTTGTCTTTCTTTCTGGGTCTTGCTCTGTGCCTGCGTGGAGTCACGGAAGCTCCTAATTAGCGCTTTTGGAGTGAGTGCTTATTGGGCTGGCAGGTAGCACTCAGAGCAGAGTGCGGGGAAGGAGCCCAGGGAGAGGGTTCATTTCACAGTAAGGATCTTGGCTCCGCCCACGGCTCAGGCTCCGCCCACAGCCCCGCCCAGTCGCCAGCCTGAAGCGAGAGCGCCCTCTGCTGCACAGAGGTGCTACGACAGCCCCCCACCAGCCCAGTGTCTCCCGATTGAGCCGAGCCCCCCGGGGTGGATGTTGGGTCTCCAGAGGGTCCCAGGTGAGCCACGCCTGGGCAGGAAGAGACACACACACTCCAGGACCAAAGGAAGATGCCTCTTTATTTGACCTAAGACTCAGAAGCTCGTAAGACGCACGGTGGCTGCGCAGAGCAGGGGGCAAATGGGCAGGCGCAGAGAAGCAGGCAGGAGGTTTCCCTTCCCCGGGGCGTCCGGGGCAGGGCGAGCAGCCGCCAGCGACCGCGTGTGCAGGGATGGGCTGCGGATCCCAGAGAGCCCGGCTCCGGCCACCCAGAGGCCTTTCCCCACGGCTGATGTTTGCAGTCCTCAGGTCCCTTGGTTCTTTCTCCCAAACACACGTGCGCATCATGGGACTGCGGGCACAGGCTCCAGCGTCCGGAGAGGGCTCTCGGAGGCAGGTCCTTCACCACTGACCCCCGGGGCCCTCCCGCCTGGCAGGGGAAGACGGTGATCCAGGCGGAGATCGACGCTGCGGCTGAACTCATCGACTTCTTCCGCTTCAACGCCAAGTTTGCCGTGGAGCTGGAAGGCGAGCAGCCCCTCAGCGTGCCCCCCAGCACCAACAGCGTGCTGTACCGGGGACTGGAGGTACCGCCCGGGGGTGGCACGGGCGGGGAGCCGCGGGAAGCCCTGGGCCTGGCCTCACCGCCTCTTCTTCCTCAGGGCTTTGTGGCGGCCATCTCCCCCTTCAACTTCACTGCGATCGGCGGCAACCTGGCAGGAACTCCAGCCTTGATGGTGAGATGTGGACAGCGGGCTGGGGGGTGGCAGGACCGAGTCATCGCTTCCCCCTCAACAGTCAGGAGGCCACGTCAGCGCCCAGGGGCCCCGCCCTTGTGGGGAGACACGCAAAGTGGAGGCGGCTGGGCACCGTGGAGAGGCTTCCGGGGTCAGAGGCTGATCTGGGTCCCCACGTTGCCCCACTGTCCCTGGGTGACCCCAGGCGAGCCCCTGCCCTCCTCTGAGGCCGTTTCCTCATCTGCGAGATAGAAGTAACAGAAAAGCTTACGTTACAGGGTTGGGGAGAGCAAGTGAGACCGTGTTATGACTCGTCGTAACACCAGGCAGGTCTGGCCCAGTGCAGGGTCAGTGCTATGCAGGGGTTGCTAATGATGGTGATTACAGCTCACCTTCGAATGCTTGCTCTGTGCCCGTGACTTATTTCTTAGGGTTGCATGGCTAACAGATGATGAAACGGGTGGAGGTTTGGGCTTGGTCTGTCTTGGTGGTCTTGGAGTCGGAGGGCTCCACTGCTGTGGTCAGGGTGCCGGTGGCCGTGAGCTCCCGTGAGTTGGCGGGGGAGCCCTCCTGTCACCTCGGGGGGCCTGGGTCACCCAGGGAACAGCAGGAGGAGGGCTGAGTGGTTGGGGCGGCTGGGAGATCTGGGAGGTGCTCACGCACGGGCCCGTCTTTGAGCGTCTATGCTCAGACGTGCACACACCCGGCGCCCACATGCCCTCCTCCAGAACACGTGCGGACAGAGCCCTGTGCGCGCTGGCCCAGCCTCACCCCGTGGGCGCCGGCGACTTGGAAATGCCCAGAACAGACATGCCCGGGGGTGCTGGCAGGACCAGTTGGCACGGACTTCTGGAGGAAGGGAGCCTCGGCCAGAGCATGGGAGCACACAGGGCAGGGCGTCAGCTCATTCTCGAGGACTTTGAGGGTCCAGTGCCCAGCACCTGGGGGACTGGGGCCAGGAAGGGGACATCCTGGCCTGCACGGGGACCTGCCTGGTGGCTGCAGCTGAGGGATGGCTGTACCTTGGGGGAGGGTGGGGGTCGGGGCAGCTGGCCGCCCTCAGCCTTGTGAGTCATCATTGTGCCTCCCGGACAGGGCAATGTGGTCCTGTGGAAGCCCAGCGACACCGCCATGCTGGCCAGCTATGCCGTCTACCGCATCCTCAGGGAGGCCGGGCTGCCCCCCAACATCATCCAGTTTGTGCCAGCTGACGGGCCCACCTTCGGGGACACTGTCACCAGCTCAGAGCACCTGTGTGGCATCAACTTCACAGGCAGTGTGCCGTAAGTCCCCGAGGAGGGCTGGGCAGGGTAGCCTGGGGATGCTCCCCAGGCCTCCCAACCTCTGTCTGAGAACCGGGGCTGTGAACTCAGGGGCCAGGCACTGACTGTGTCCCGCTTCCTCGCTAAGTGGCCCTTGGGTGAGCCCCTTCACCTCTCTGAGCCTGCATATGTGCTGATTCCTACCTTGCAGAGTCATTGTGAGGGTCAGACTAGTTAGTGGACAGGAAAGAGTGTCACAGGCCAGAAGCAGCCTACAGGTGTTTGGCGATACGGATTTTGATGCCACCTCTGTTGCTAGAAAGGACAAAGGGGAGCTTGGAATGAATTGGAGGAGAAGTCAGGAAGGCTTCTTGGAGGAGGTGGCATCTAAGCAGAGGAGTGGGCCAGGCGGAGGTGGAGGAGAGCAGGAGAACGCACGTGCAGAGGCGTAAGGCTGACGCTCTTGGGAGGTGGATGTGGTCCCATGAGGCTGGAGTGGGCAGCTTGGGGCTGAGGGTCGGAGGGTGGGGGCGGCACATGGTTTGGTCACGGCCGTGTTTCCGTGCACTCAGCTGATGTTTACTGAACCCTGTGCTTGCCGGGCTTTGCAGATGCTAAGGCTGGGCAGTGAACGCGTGGACGGTCAGGTCCTGCCTCTGGGGGTGGTTTTTGTTTTGTCGTGACTGCACTGGGTCTTAGTTGAGGCATGTGGGATCTAGTCCGCCTGGCCAGGGATCAAGCCCGGGTCTCTTGCATTGGGAGTGTGGAGTCTTAACCACTGGACCGTCAGGGAGATGCCTCTTGAGGGATTAGACTTGTGACTGTAGGGCCTGTGAAGGTGTTTGGACTTCATCCTGAAGACGGTAGGAACCGTGGAAGGTAATCTGCAGGGCCGTGAAAGTGACAGTGTCCGTCGCTCCGTCGTGTCCGTCTCTTTGCAACCCGTTGGACTGTGGCCCACCAGGCTCCTTGTCCATGGAGCTCTCCAGGCAAGAATGCTGGAGCAGGTTGCCATTTCCTTCTCCAGGGGATCTTCCCGACCCGGGGATGGAACCTAGGTCTCCCGCACTGCAGGCAGGTTCTTTAGAGGGAGTGGCTTAATCGACCAGACCTCTGTTTCAAGCAGAGCCCGGATGGTCGCTCTCCAGCGGGACCTGGCCAGCGGCCCTGTGCTCTTTGATTCCTGATGGAGATGGACGGCCGTGCACCACCGGGGTAGTTTCATGTGAAAATCCAGATGGGGCCCCACTTACGGACCCAGTTCCCCTGGGCCTGCATTTCCGTGTGGCACCGCTAGCCGGGGCGGGTGGGTGGTCTCTGGTTCCCCGCCGTCCCGACTGGCCCTGGGCCTCCGCATGCCTGGGCAGCCTCAGCCCCTCTGGGGCCTGCGTGTGCAGCCTCTGACCTAGATGATGGCTCTGGCTGCCCTGAGCACAAGTCTCTCGCGGCTGGGAGCAGGATTCAGGTTAGGAGGGTCCGGAGGGGAGAGTGGACGCCTGAACCCGGGTGGAGGCAGGAGCCGGGAGAGATGGGCTGAGGAGGGAGCCGGGAGACTCGATCGCCCGTCTGTGGGAACATCCAGGCTCGAGGCTGGAGGTGGTACTGTTCACCAAGGTGGGCTCCCCAGATGGCTGGGCACCCGGGAGCCTAGGGAAGGAGATGGGCCACAAGCTGGTCGCCTTGAGTTTGAGGTCCCCGTGGATCGTCTGGGCGGAGAGGTCGGGGTCTCTGCTCTGGGCCTTCCAGGTGCCTTGGGTTCACCGGTGGTGGCTTCTTGCCCTCTCTGCTGACCTCAGGGTCCCACCCGCCCTGTCCAAGGTTTGCCGGGTGGCGACGGCCGCGTTAGAATTGCTGAGGAGGGCGGTTTTCCAAAAGGCCCTCTCCACCAGCCACGGGCCCCACGGGTCCCTGCCTATTAGCGGGAGGAGCAGGCCTGGCCCCATTTGCCATGCTCTGGTGAGCAGCAGGCTCCAAGGTGGGAAAATCATAAATTAGCATCAGCTACTGTGTCACCAGCTCCCTGGTGATTAGCATTTTTATTGTTTTGTGGTGCTGAGGTTGGTCACACTCGGAGCCCCGGGAGGAGGCGGGGGCCTGAGCTGCCTCTCCCAGGACCCTGCCCGGTCCCGGGCCCGGGTGTGGGCTTGAGGCGCTCCTCACAGACCCTGGTGGTGTGTGTGCCCCGTCAGGCACCCGTGGTGTGCCTGGCACTGTCCTTAGCACTTGACTCACACCAGAGCCGTCCCAAAACGGCCCCTCCAGGCGAAATTGTTCTTGCCCGATTCCAGGTGTGGCATGAACTTGAGGCCCAGAGAGGTTAAGCGTTGGGCACAAGATCACACAGCTGGTGCGCCCGGGTTGGGACAGGAGCCCCCATCCCCTGGCCTGGGAGCGGGGCCCCTCTCTGCACTGCCTTGCCGCCAAGCCTCCCCTTGCCGCCTCCTCGTAGGCCCTGCGTGCAGCCCAGGGCCAGCTGCCACCTCCACCACCGCCACCCCTGCCAGCCACCAGCGGGGCTGCTGAGCCTGTGCCCCGCCCGCTGGTCGGGCGGGCGGTTGCAGGCCCCTCGCGTGCTCAGGTGCCCGAGCCGGCGCCCTGACCCCCGCCCTGTCCTCTGCTTTCAGCACTTTCAAGCACCTGTGGAAGCAGGTGGCCCAGAACCTGGACCGGTTCCGAACCTTCCCCCGCCTGGCTGGAGGTAAGGGTCCGCCAGCTGCGGCCGGCGTGGGAGAGGGGGAGCCGAGGGGCTCTGCAGGCGGCCGGGGATCCAGCCAGGAGCCCCCGCCCCGGCAGGCCCAGGGGTTGTTCAGAGCGCTTCCGGCTCAGAGCGCGCATTTCTCACCCATCCTCATGCAGCAAGGAAGTTGCTGTTTGTGCAGAGGCGCTTTTTGGGGGAGGGGATGCAAGGGCGATGAGAGCCAGGGACCCAGCCGCCACCAGCTTCTGTTCCAGCCGCGGGAGGCGAGCGGTAGACAGCTGGGTCAATGACGCCATGGGCTGAGAAGGGCCGTGGCTCATGAAAGGAGGGCAAAGAGGTGACGGGCAGGGCCGCCCAGAGGCCGGGTGTGGTGGGCGACTGTGACCCCAGGGTGGGGAGCCTCTTCAAGGGGGGAGCGTTTGAGTGGAAACCTGAACAGAGAAGAGAAACGGGCCTCGCCGAGGCCTGGAGAGCAGACCGTCATGGGTGTGGATGCCGTGCAGCGGGCCTTCCTGCAAGGATGGACACAGCTGTGCCAGGCGGTCCCGTAGGGTAGCCGCTCACCGCATGTGGCCGCAGCGCGCTTGATGCGGGACTCGCATGGCTGAGGAAGTGAAAGTTACGTTTAGTTCTAATCAATTTGAATGTAAGTGGCCGCACCGGGCTCGTGACTCCCATGTTGCATCAGGTTGCGTCGCCCAGACCCAGGCCAGGGAAGCGGTTAGTGGAGAGACCACGAGGTGGGAATGAGCCTGTGTGTGAAGAAGCATGGCCGGTGTAGCTGGGAAAGGGGGTGGGCTGGGGCAGGAGATGGGGCTGAGGGCTCGGCGGGGCTGGGTCTTGTTGAAATAACAACTTTCCCGCAGCTTTGTGGCCAAGGACATTGGGCACGCGCTGTGTTTAAAGCAGAGCGGATTCCATACGCGCAGGACTTCTCAGAGCCTTTACTCCGCTAGTGTGCACTGCTCATCCTCGAGAGCCAGGGTCGGTGTGTAGTGTCTCTGAAACTCTCTGGGGTGCAGAACCCTGTTCTGACAGAGGCCCCAGTGGGTCACAGGGCAGTAATGGTGGAGCTGGGGCTGGCGGTCTAGCCTTCTTGCTCCTGGAAGTGAAGTGGGACCCACAGGGAGACTGGACCCCACTCCTGAGCTGGTGGGAGCTTTTTAAAGAGCTTTTATTGAAGTACAGTTGATTTACAGTCTCAGGCCACGGTATTTACAAACTGGGCTGATTTACAGCATTGGGTTAATTCCGGCTATACAGCAGAATCATTCAGTTACACCTGTGTATTCTCTTTGTCATGTTCTTTCCATGAGGGCTTGTTACAGGATACTGAGTCTAGTTCCCTGTGCTAGGGACCTTGTTGTGTATCCATCCTGTATGTAATCGTTTGCCTCTTAAGCTGGTGGGGCTTTGTTAGGGGTGTCAGGGCAGGTGACTCTGCTCAGGGCCAGCTGTAGCATCTCTAACTTCCAGCCTCTCAGCACACCCCCGTCCAACCTTCATAAGCAGGGAAACAGTGAGTCCCTTGGGTCAGCTGTGCGTGATTTTCAGCTCAGTCCCCTTCCTACCATCTCCCTGAGGGAGAAAGACAGCTGCTTACTCCACCACTTCCCAACCTTGAGTACGTGACAGTCTCTCCGTGCCTCTGTTTTCTTGTCTTTAAAATGGGATAATAACGGGAGGTTGCTGTAAGGCTTCAGTGAAAGGGCACAGGGTGCTTTGAACTGAGTCAGGCGGCTGCTCTTGGCTGGTGTTTAACTGAATGAAGAAAGTAATAAGGCCCAGATGGAGGCGTGATTCCCTGGGCTCTCTCACACTGAGGGGACCAGGGAGGGGTGTCCCCGCCACGGGGAGGGGAGAGGAGCCAGCCCTGGCCGTGGACTCGGCTGGGGGTCAGGGGAAGGCCCAAAGGAAGCTGTGCCCACTGCCGGGAGTGGCCAAGCTTTGGGGAGCCTTGGGTTCTGGCCCTTCCTCTGCCTTATTTATGTTGCGCAGCATTCCCATCCCCAGGCTCAGTTTCCTCGTCTGTGAAACGGGAAAGCTGGTCCCGATGCCCCCTGGCGCCCTTCGCCTGTGCCTGGGCCTCCGTCTTCCCATCTGTAGGGTGGGAGGACAGCCCTGGCTGGTCAGTGTCCAGGGCATATGGCTTCTCACTGCCTCCTCCGCCGTCCCGGGGGCTGCTCGCGGGCCCCTGTGTGCAGGAGCAGGCGGTGTGCTGGGCCCCGGGCTGCTGCCCATGCACGCCCCCTCCCTTGCCCCTTAGAGTGCGGGGGCAAGAACTTTCACTTTGTGCATCGCTCGGCCGACGTGGACAGCGTGGTGAGTGGGACCCTGCGCTCGGCCTTCGAGTATGGCGGCCAGAAGTGCTCGGCCTGCTCCCGCCTCTACGCGCCCCGCTCGCTGTGGCCGCAGATCAAAGGGCGGCTGCTGGAGGAGCTCGGTGGGATCAAAGTGGGCAATGTGAGTGGCTCGGCGTCCTGCCGCGGCCCAGCGGGGGGCTGATGGGATTGGCCGCTGGGGAGGCGCGGTGTGCGAGGCGGGGCACTCCTCGTCTCATGCCGGTGGCCACCTCCTCTCCATCCATGTCTCCCTTGCCTCCAGCCTGCAGAGGATTTTGGGACCTTCTTCTCTGCCGTGATTGATGCCAAGGTACAGGGGGGTGCCAGGCCTGGGCTGGGTGGGGGGCGGGAAGAGTGACCCAGGTCTGCTGCTTCGAGCAGGGTAGCCTGAGAGCCACACACACAGCCCCTGCCGCCCCCGCCAGCCCTGGAAGGAATAGAAGCCTCCCCACCCAGAGAGGAGCGCGCCTCCTGCACAGCCTGCCTCCAGGCCCCTTAAAGTGCCCGTGTTCACACGCACACTTACACATAGGCCCGCTCGCCTGCACGCACACCCCTCAACACAGGTACTCGCACAGCCGTGACCACGTTCACGTAGACCTCTGTGTGCGGCCGTGCACGCGGGTCCACCCACGTAACACACGCACAGCCCCCCCCCCCCACGTCTCCGTGCACAGACAGACCCGCAACACGTGTGCACACGTGTGTATAGGCACACGTGTGGGTCTGCATGGCAGAAACGTGGCGCAGGCACGAACCCTGAGGACTCGTGGCCTTAACCCTAAAGGCACATTTATATATGTGTGTGTTCGCGTGATGTTTATATGTCAGCATACATGTTCTTGGACTTCCCTGGGGGCTCAGAAGGTAATGCAGGAGACCAGAGTTCAATGCTTGGGTCGGGAAGATCCCCTCGAGAAGGCAATGGCAAGCCACTCCAGTATTCTTGCCTGGAGAATCCCGTGGATGGAGGAGCCGGGTGGACTATAGTCCACGGGGTCGCAGAGAGTCGGACACGAGTGGGCAACTTCCCTTTCTTTCTTTTTCTTTCTGTGCGTGTTCTAACACACACATACACACGAGCCTGCACATCCACTCCTGTTTCTGCCCTGCTTAGCCAGGCCCTGTTTGCTCGCAGCCACCCCCGCACCCTGCCATCGCCCCCTTCAGAATCTGGGGCCGATGTGTTGGGGGCTCTTGCTGGAGTCGGCCTCCAGCTGGCCCTTGACACCCCCCACCCCGATCCCACAGTCCTTCAGCCGCATCCGGAAGTGGCTGGAGCACGCCCGTTCCTCGCCCAGCCTCACCATCCTGGCCGGGGGCCAGTGTGACGACTCCGTGGGCTACTTTGTGGAGCCGTGCATCGTTGAGACCAAGGACCCGCAGGACCCCATCATGAAGGAGGTGATGGGGCTGGAGGGGCGGGGAGGGGGCAGCGTCTCTGGGTGCTTCCCGGGGCGTCATCCCGTCTCACAGCTGAGGACGGCACAGCCCTGCCAGGGGCCTGGCTCACCCCAGGGAGAGCAGAGCCAGGCCCTGCGCTCAGGCCTCCTGACCCCAGATCCCTGACGCTGCTGGCCGGGCTGACGTCACAGCACTGTCTGTCTACTGCCTTGGAGGCCCCTACAGCTCTCTCAGCTTCTAACATCTGTAATCTTCAGTGTGGGCCAGGAAATTGATGGAGATGAGGCTTGGTGTATCGTTCCCATTTTACAGATGAGAAACTGAGTTTCTGAGAAGTTTGGCAGTTGCTTAGGATGACAGTGCCCCCAGTCCCCCAAGTGACGTCATGGGGCAGTCCCCTGGCCGCCTGTTGCCAAAAGTGTCCCCCTCCCAAGGGCCTGGACTCT
This sequence comes from Ovis canadensis, assembly GCF_042477335.2. NCBI lineage: Eukaryota > Metazoa > Chordata > Mammalia > Artiodactyla > Bovidae > Ovis > Ovis canadensis. Next base: position 253,072,363 of record NC_091246.1, read on the forward strand.
TGGCTCTGGGGGTGGGTCTGGCTGGTAGGGAGGCCAGAGGGTCTCCGAATCTTCTGCCAGGCTGGGTGGCGTGGGCAGGGTAGGAGCTGCCTGGAGAGAACCCTGCAGGAGGCAAGGCCTGGCCCAGGCTGCTGGGCTGAGAAGGCGGTCGGGGATGGCGGAGGCCCCAGGGACGGGTCCAGGTGGAGCCTGACCCTGGGGCTTCTCTCCAGGAGATCTTTGGTCCCGTGCTGGCCGTGTACGTCTACCCGGACGAGGAGTACAAGGAGACGCTGCGGCTGGTCGACAGCACCAGCAGCTACGGCCTCACGGGGGCAGTGTTCGCCCAGGATAAGTGAGTGGCCACGGCCCCTCAGCGCCAGTCCCCAGAGAGAGCCCACTCCGGACGTGGATCCCAGCAGTAACGTGCCCTTGCTGCTCTCTGTGCCCTTCACTCCGCCCCGGCCGGCAGGTGGACAGAGGCCGCAGGCTCCTTGTTAAAGCGTTGGTGCTGGGGCTGCACTGTTGGCTGCCGAAGCCAGGCCTCTAGGGCTGGGGCCCGCCGCCCGGTCTGGCTGGGCTCAGGGCGGAAGGCAGGGCTTGGGCCCAGGCGCTGCACTTGTCTGGTAGAGGCAGGACCCCCCGGGCGCCGTGACGCTGGGCCTGAGGCTTCGCTCTGTCTTTTCTCGTGGCACTGGTTGCCTCCCTGCGTCTGCCTCTAAGAGGGGAAGGCGGGGTTGGAACCTGAGCGGGCAGGCTGGGGCTTGGAGGGTTCCCGAGCTGCCGAGGGCAGGGGCCCAGAGCTGGCAACCGCCCTCTTACAGCCGCCCTGCCTTGTAGGGACGTTCTCCGGGAGGCCACAGAGCTGCTGAGGAACGCTGCGGGCAACTTCTACATCAACGACAAGTCCACCGGCTCGGTGGTGGGCCAGCAGCCCTTTGGGGGCGCCCGAGCCTCGGGTGAGTGGGTCTTCCTTTCTAGAAGGGGCTGAGGTCCTGGGGGAGACCCTTGCTGCTTCATCTCAAGGATGTTGAGAGGCACAGGAGGAGCACCGGCGACTGAGCACGGAGGGCCAGGCCCTGCACTAACTCAGAGTCCTGCCAACAGCCCCCTGTTGTGCTGCCTGTCCTCTTCCCATTTTACAGAGGGGAAGACTGAGGCCCGGGGAGGTGAAGTGATTGGCCCAAGGGCGCATGGCTAAGAAGTGGTGGAGCCGGGATTTGGGTCCCAGTATCCGCATCTTGGCTTCCCAGGTGGCTCAGTGGTAAAGAATCCACCTGCCAGTGCAGGAGACGCGGGTTTGATCCCTGGGCCAGAAGATCCCCTGGAGGAGGAAACGGCAACTCGTTCCAGTATTCTTGCCTGGGAAATCCCATGGACAGAGGAGCCTGGCTCCTAGTCCATGGGGTCAGAAAGAGTCGGACACGACTCAGCAACGAAACACGACTTACCGTAATCCAGGCCGTTGCAGTCCAACCCCCTCCTGTCTGCAAATGGGGAAACTGAGGCTTGGCGAGGAGCAGGGACTTGCCAAAGGTCCTGGTGCCTGGTGGCAGAGCCGGGGCCAGAACCTGGGCCTCCCTGCTCCCTGTCCAGTGCCCTCCACTGTGCTTTCCCGCCTCTTGGACACGCCTTGCAGGTGGGGCGCAGGGACCCGGGGAGCCTGGGTGTCCTGTCCCCTCGCCAGCGCCTGCCCCCCGACCGCCGGCTGAGTGCCCTCTGCCTGGAGGCACTCGGGGAGCCCCGGCCGCCGTGTCAGGGTTGGCTTAGCTGTCTGCTGCCCCGTTCTTTCCATCTGCTCCTCCCCGCCCCTTCTCCCCAGAGCTGCTGTACCTTTTGGGGGACAAACAGAGCTGTCTTTCCACAGGGACCAACGACAAGCCAGGTGGCCCCCACTATGTCCTGCGGTGGACGTCGCCCCAGGTCATCAAGGAGACGCACGGGCCTCTGGGGGACTGGCGCTACCCATACATGCAGTGAGTCCCGCTCGGCACCTCCGCCGCCCGTCCGTCCGTCCAGACGACTGACCTCGGTGCGCTGACTGCACCCCATGCTTCCACCCCGCCCCCCACGGGGCGGCCTCTTTCTATCGAGTCCTGCGCCCTGCCCCGCATCGGCCTGCGTGCTGGCCTGTCCCACCCCCTAGAGTCAGGTGTGCGCTCTGGGTTGAGATCACGCTGTGGGGAGGCCTAGGGCTGCCAGCCCTGCCCCCAAAGAGTGTCCTAGACATTCCGCCTGGTGGGTGTGACCTTGGCACCTGACTGGTCCTCCGTCGGCCCCTTCTCGCCGCCCTCCGCTGTGCCCAGGGTCTCAGGGGCCTGGGGCGTGGCGGTGGAGGAACTCGCGGATCTGCAGGAGGAGGCGGCAGCTCTGGCACCCTGGCACGCTGCACCCACCGAGGCCCCTGGCTTCTCTGGGTCTTCAGGGTTAGGGGTGACCAGGGTGGCCTGCAGGCTGCCACGTTGTCACAGGTCGTGGGGGCACCAGCTGGCCTTGGCCTGCTTGGTTCGTGCTGCTCTCTAGCTCTTTGCCCAGATGCCCCTGTGCCAGCAGGTACCCACCTGTGCCACCTGGTACCCACCTGTGCCAGCAGGTACTTGCGCCCAACCCAATGCCTTAGACCCATGTGCCTTGCTCCCGAGTGCCTGAGCTCCCCGGAGGCCCTCAGATTCCTGGCAGTCTCCAGGCGGTGGGGCTGGGGGCTTCTGCCGTCCACCTGCCAAGGTGCCGGTCCTTCCTGTCGGGCCTGTGAGGTTGGCAGACCTTGGGGGCCCTTCCTGCCGCTTCCTTAGCTCTCGAGAGCCTCCGTTGGCCTGGGGCTTCCTGCAGGAGCTCAGTGCCCACTGGCCCAGGTAGATGGTGCCCCTACCTTCCCCAGCTCCCCGAGACTTCACCTCGGGTCCCCACCCGGCCTGGCTGAGGCTCACGTGTAGAATTGTTCCTCCCTGGCATGTCCGTGGCTCTGTGTGTGGACTGGCCCCTTGGAGGCCTGTTCCTCGGTGCAGCTGGTCGGGGGACACTCAGACGCATCCTGGGTGGGTTCTGGGCGGTCAGGTAAGAGGCCAGTCTGGGGACAGCTTTTAGGGGGCCCTCCTCAGGCACAGCTGGCGTGGGGCCCCGTGGGGCTGGGGTGGCCATTCCCACAGTGCGTGGCCACACGCCGTGGCCCGCGGCCAGGGCTGGGCCTGATGCCAACAGGGTTTCTCGCGGGGGCCAGGACGGGCGGCGGGCAGGCCGGAGGCGGTCCTGGTTCTCCTCATTCTGCCCTGTGAGGTGGCCGTGGGATGTGCCCTGACGCCACCTAATAAAATATCTCTCCCTTAACCGAACTGGTGGTCTTTCTGGTGGGAGCGGTGGGGGCTGGTCACCTTCTAAGTCCGGTGAGATTGCCAACGTGTCACTGGGTGTCAGGGGCACAGTGCCTGTGATGTGATAGAAAGAAGGGTGAGTCCTGATGGCAGGAAGTCCTATGTGAGTGGCGGGAGCTCTGGAGCCCGAGGGCCTGGGTCCACACACACACACAGTCTTGAGAATTCAATGAGTTAATTCACATAAGTGCGCAGAGCAATGCCAGATATGGAATTAATGATTCAACAATGTTAACCTGTTTACCCATTGTTGTAACAACCACCATTATTTGCTGTGATAGTTTAAGTTCATGGGTCAGCTTGGCTGGGTTATGATGCCCAGGTGTCTACTTAAGCATTATTCTGGATGTTTCCATGGAGGTGTTTTTTGGATGAGATTAGCAGGAGACATCGGAGAAGGCGATGGCACCCCACTCCAGTCCTCTTGCCTGGAAAATCCCAGGGACGGAGGAGCCTGGTGCAGTCCACGGGGTCGTGAAGAGTTGGACACAATTGAAGCGACTTAGCAGCAGCAGCAGGAGACCTAGAGCATGGGTTTGATCCCTGGGCTGGAAAGATCCCCTGGAGGAGGGCATGGTAACCCACTCCAGTATTCTTGCCTGGAGGATCCCGTGGACAGAAGAGCCTGGCGGGCTGCAGTCCATGGGGTCACACAGTCAAACACGACTGAAGCGACTTAGCACGCACGTACATTTAAATCTGCAGACTTTGAGGAAAGCAGATTACCGTCCGTAACGTGAATGGGCTGTATCCAATTAGTTGAAGGCCTGAGCAGAACAAAGACTGACCTCCCCCCCCACACACACGGTCCCCTGAGCGGGAAGGAGCTCTGCCGGTGGCTGCTTCAGACTCAGCTGCTGCCCCTGCATTTCTGGCTCCCGCCGGCGCTCTACACTTCGGACTTTCCAGCCTCCATGATTGCGTGGGCTCGTTCCTTACGATGAAGCTTTCTCCGCGTCTGTCCCTAGCGCCTTCCTAGAGGTTCTGCTTTTCTTCAGAACCCTGACTCTTAGACGTGCCGAAGCCTTTGCACCTGCTTTCTTTCGCGCACGGCCGTCTTATGGAGGCGTGTTGCCTTGCCCCCATTTTGCAGATGAGGACACAGGTGCAGAAAGTGAAGGGACTCGCCAAGCTGTGGCATCGCCAGGCTGGAGACCCAGCTCTGTCTGGCTCCAAAACCCACCCTCTCTCCTCCACCCAGGTGTCCACACAAGGCTGCAGACGTCCCGAGCACAGCGCGAACGCCAGCCTCAGCCCCCCACCTGTGCTGTGGCCTCTCCAACCTCAGATCTGATGCGTCTGCAGGAGCTGAGGATCAAATGATGGGTTTTAGAACCAAGTGCCAGGTCCCGTGGGCTTACCGGATGGCTCAGCATGTAGAGAAAGAACCCGCCTGCTGGCCGGGTGACGTGACGGGGCGCAACCATGATCAGTTAGCCTGAGCCCAGAGTCCACGGAGCCAAACTACCTGAGCTGGCTGACTTGTAGGGGAGGACACGTGCGTCGTGCGCCCCGGCCTGTCCTCACTCTTAGATAATGTAAAAGGAGGTGTTCCTGAACCTCATAGACGTCTCCCACCCAGTCCGAGGTGCTTGCTGTTGGTAGTGCTTGGTCCGAGGATCTTAGACCTGGAAGGAGGGGAAGGGACTGGACCCTGGGTAAAGCCTCCACCCTGGCTCACTCAGATCAGAGAGAGAGGTGGTGGGGGAGTGGTGTCAGGAGAGAGTGGGGGATGGAGTCAGGAGAGACTAGGGGGATGGGGTCAGGAGAGAGTGGGGGGATGGAGTCAGGGAGAGAGCGGGGGGGGGGGGGGGGGGGGGGGATGGGGTCAGGAGAGAGTAGGGGGATGGGGTCAGGGAGAGAGCGGGGGGGGGGTCAGGAGAGAGTGGGGGGATGGGGTCAGGGAGAGAGTAGGGGGATGGGGTCAGGGAGAGTGGGGGGATGGGGTCAGGAGAGGGCGGGGGGATGGAGTCAGGAGAGAGTGGGAATGGAGTCAGGAGAGAGTGGGGGGATGGAGTCAGGAGAGAGTGGGGGGATGGAGTCAGGAGAGAGTGGGGGGATGGAGTCAGGAGAAAGTGGGGGGATGGAGTCAGGAGAGAGCGGGGGCACTGCAGTGAGGGGCATAGTGGGAGCGCGGGGAAAGGAGGCAACTGTATTTTGTAGAAAGGGATACTGAGGCCCTGTTGCCGTTTCTGAGCGAATGGGATGGAGTCAGGAGAAAGTGGGGGGATGGAGTCAGGAGAGAGTGGGGGGATGGAGTCAGGAGAAAGTGGGGGGATGGAGTCAGGAGAAAGTAGGGGGATGGAGTCAGGAGAGAGCGGGGGCACTGCAGTGAGGGGCATAGTGGGAGCGCGGGGAAAGGAGGCAACTGTATTTTGTAGAAAGGGATACTGAGGCCCTGTTGCCGTTTCTGAGCGAATGGAGTGACTATTCACGGGTGCACTGGACAGCTGGCAGATCACCGGCCACGTGCTTCCCCTCTCTAGCCGCAGTACAGCCTTGACGCGCACGTTGACCTTACCAGGGGACTGTTAACGACAGGCTGTGGAAGGCCCATGGCACTCACGTAGAATGAGGTCACAGGGCTGGTTGGTCAAGGGCTGAGTTTGAACAGGGGCTGTGGATGCCACACCCATCCCCCTGTCACCCTCCCTGCCTCCCAGCTGTGCCTCTGGGATGTTTTGTCCTGTCTCTTCCCAGCCTAGTGCCTCTGATTCTACCAGATGAGGGCAGGGGATAGCTCGCTGCTCACTCCGTTTTCTCTGCCCTCCTTGTCTCCCAGGCTTGGGGCTGGTGGCTCCCAAGGGTCCAGTGCCCACCCACGTGCCCGAGGCCTCTTTGCATGCTCACCACAGTTAAGTCCCCGTGTCCACGGTGGCCCAAGGAGCCTCTTCATTTTCCTGCTGCGGCTGCAGGTCTGGGCTGGAGCGTGAACCATTTGACTGAGGCCGGATGTCCCCAACACCACTGCCCATGGGCTGCCAGTGGGGCGTGCACGCTAAGGAAATTAGGGGCCACCTGTGCCCCGGTCACCGGGCAGACATGAAGCTCCTGCGGGGAGGGGGACTCTGGGGAGAAGTGGCAGGCTCAGACCCACCCTCTCAACACAGCCACATCTTCACGTTTATCAGTTCACCCGCCCTCGCACCCATCATCACGGTTCCTGTATGTTCTCGGTCTAGAGGCAGCACAGGAAATGGTGAGAGCCGCCATCACTGAATGCGGGCGTTGTGCTCAGCGCTCTGTAGACGTCAGACCCTCAGATCCTCACTGGGACCCCTGAAGGGGTGTTCCGTTGGCCCTGTTGTATAGATGGGGGGACTGAGGAACAGATGGGTGAGGTAATTAACACCCGGAGGAGGCGGCCGTCCGTTTCTGTTCCCGACCTCTGCCTGCCTGGCCCCCGAGCACAGCGCGATCGCCCGCCTCAGCCCCCCTACCTGTGCCGTGGCCCCTCCAACCTCAGATCTGACGCTTCTCCAGGAGCTGAGGATCAAATGATAAGTTTTAGAACCAAGTGCCAGGTCCCATGGCCTTCCCCGATGGCTCAGCAGATAAAGAGTCTGCCTGCAATGCAGAAAATGCAGATGAGGGTTCAACCCCTGGGTCGGGAAGATCCCCTGGAGGTGGGCATGGCAACCCGCTCCAGCAGTTGTGCCTGGAGAAGTCCATGGATGGAGGAGCCTGGGGGGCTACAGTCCATGGGGTTGCAGGGTCAGACAAGCCTGAAGCGACAGAGTATGCACACACACCAGGCCCCATGACCTGCTCAGGGTGAGATGCTCAGTGAAGAACGCGCCCTCACCCACCCTCTCAGCACCATCGGCCTGGGTGCCTGCGGTCAGAAAGGAGTTGAAGCTGGGCTTCCTTATCCCAAGGGGCAGTGCTCCTGCTAATTATCTGGGACCCACCAGCCTGGGAGGGAGATGGTGTTATTTTGGCCCCATTTCACAGATGAGGAAACTGAGGCTCAGGGAGATCTGCTCAATAAGGGGCAGGGGCAGAGGCTAGAGCAGAACTTGTTCCCACTGGCTATACCAGCACCGGCTTGTCGTGGCCCCTCACAGCAATCCAGTGACTTCTGGGTGGGAGCCATCCAGCCAGGGGGTGGGAGGAGGCATGGCAGACAGGGGCTCCAGAGACAGGCAGCCAGCCTTGTGCCCCTTCCCCGGGGTTGATGACGGCCACCCTGGGTGGTGGAGCAGGTGCCACACTACCCTCAGGTGCCCAGGCACCTCAGCATTCTCTCCCGGAGCTCTGCCATGCCCTCTCTCCAGGCCCCAGGTGGCCGGCAGGCACCCCTCAGCCTCGCAAGCACTGGGGCACAGAGGCTGGGGTGAAGCGAGGGAGCTGATGTTCTGCTGGGGTTTGCGTGCACCTAAGGCAGACGTCGTCAGAAGAAGAGTCGTGGGGAGAGAAATGCCCAGAAGAGGTTACACTGCAGAGCCAGGACTGGAACCCGGGTCGGTCAGATCTGAGTCCCAGGAAGGAGAGTCCTACAGAGTCACAGACCCCAGGCCTTCATCGGGACTAGAATCAAGAATGCCTAGAATGCCAGTTCCACACTAGGACCAAAGCCATCGACCCTGCAACGTAATATTCACTACCATTTATCAAGCGGGCACTTCACTTCATCTCATTTAATCACCCTCCGTGGAGGGTCATCCCCCGTGGAGGGCGGCCGTGCCCATTTCACAGGTGAGGAAGCTGAGTGGAGTCAGAGCCTGTTGGGTGGTCTCTGTCTGTTGCCGCAGGCTGGGCACTCCGGAGCCCCACAGAGCAAGACCAGCCCTCTTCCCACCCCAGCCCTTCACATTCCCTTTAGTGAAGATCACCTTTCTGGCCCTCATTTGGCTTGTGGTCATTTGGGATCTTCAGATCGTTTTCTGGATGAGACCGAGCCTGCTTGAGGTCACCCAACAAAGTTCAGAAAGGGGGCTTGAGTGGATCTCCGTCCTCAAGAAGGTGTCCCCCCCACAGCAGAGTCCCTCCTTCAGGCCTCCGCTGACTCCTTGCTGCCCAGCTTCTAGGGATCATCCTGCCCACTCCTCTTTCAATATCTGAACTCGGAGGCGTGACTGGTGAGGCTGGCTGCTTTGAGAACCAGCTCTGAGGCCCCCCTGTGCCCTGTTCCAAGGTGTCTCTGAACCAAGCAGACGCTCAGGGGCTCGTTGGGGAGTCCCCGCCTGCCAAGCCCTGCCTGGGCGGCTGAACTGGAGCCAGGCTTCCAGCTGCCCCACTGGGTCCTGGAGGAGGTAGAAGTGATAGGAGAGAGACAGAGGGAAAAGGAAGGGAGGTGGGCAGGGAAGCAAGCGGAGGGTATGCAAGGGTGGGGTCAGGGAGAGCAGCCAGTGCGGCCCCCCAGCCCCCGGGGTCAGGCCCCTCGTGGGCCCCCCTGCTCCAGCCCCTCTCCAACCCCCATGATGGGGGAGGAGGGAGGTTCAGGGCAGTCCCTCCAGCCCGGAGCGAACACAGCCCGTTCCTTTCCACAAGCACCCTGGGAAGCAGATGCAAGGCAAATGGGCATCCTCTCTGGGCCCCCATTGCCACGGCCAGCCCCTGCCCCGTGGACTTTGCATAAGTCTGCCACGGTTCTCCATCGCTTTGGCAACCAGTGCCCGCACAGGTGTGAGCACATGGGGAACTCAGGCCCCGCACTGACCCATGAGAGTCGCCTGGGCCACCGTGCGGCGAGCATGGGCGGTGTGTGCAGCCCTGAAGGAGAGCCGCAGCCTTGGGGATCCCGTGGCATTTGTCCTCGGGACAGCCAGTGCCCAAACCTCACCCACTTGCCTCTCTCAGGTGACGTAAAGGTCAGAGGGGGCCTTGGAGATCATCTAGCCGGGGGCATCTCATGAATCACGGCTGAGCCACACGACATTCTGGAGCTGGGTGCACGGCTGCATTTGTGGATATATGCATTAGTGTCCAGGACTCTGTCAGAATCTCAAAAGGATCCTTGCCTCTGAAATTGTAAGATGCACTGAGTCCATTTTACAGATGGGGAGGCTGAGGCCCAGAGAATGGAAGCCACTGGTCCAAGGGTAGCCTTCTGATGGGGGCAGAGCTAACCCGGAAGCCAGGTTTTGCTCTTCAGAGAGGATCGTCCGTGCAGACTGAGAGCCCACACTAAGCAAGGGGACCCCATCGTTCCTCCCGGGAGCCCCTGTCAGGGTCCTGGATTCCTCCAATCCGCATGGATGCCATTGGCTTTGAATCAGTCACTGTCCCTCTCTGAACCTCAGACTGCTCCTCTGAAAACTGGAGAGCTCAGAGCAGCACCTCGAACGGTGGTGAGAATAAAACAGAACGGCAGCATGGCGGGTGCCCACACTGTCCCTGGTGTGGGGCGAGCCCTCCAAACCTGTTCACCACAGAAGAAACCTGGGTTCATTTTCGCCATCCTCCTCCCAGGCTCCCTGGCTGCTGCCCCCACGGAGCGCTTGGCCGTCCACAGCCCCCCTTCTCCTTATGCCATCTTGGCGGCCAGCACAGTTTAGGGCATTGCAGAGCTGTCCTGACATGCTTTTGACTTGATTGGGGTCCAGGGGAAATCAACTTGCTTTTCTGGCCCAGGCCTCAGTTTCTGCATCTGTATAATGGGTAGGTTTTGGAGCTCTGCAGGCCCTCGGCTCTGACACCATACACCATGCGATGGGTGGGCCTGGTGCCCCTGGCACCTTCCAGTGTGTGCTGCCCTCACAAGGGGCCTGATTTCTGTCTGCAGACCATGAGTCATGTCCTCTGTGCGTCCCAGGTATGGCGCTTGTACCCTGCCCAGCCCTGCCACGTAGTGGGCGCAGCTAGTGACCTCTGGATGAGCAGCTTTCCCAGCCACTCTTGTCCGCCACGACCCCACATCTGGAGGGCTCCGGTTAACTTTGATACTCTCTTACTCTACCATCCCCTTACCCCCAAGCTTTGCTAAATAACCTGACTTGGCTGGGAGACTCCAGAACATTCCAGGGCCACCCAGCAACCAGCATGTTTACTCCCCCCTTCAAACTGATGCACGCACTCGATGTGCCTGGAAGTGGTCCTTCCCCACACCTTGGCCTTGAGGTGGGACCTGCACCGGGGGAGGTTGGCACCAGCTCCCCCCAGCCTCATGGTGGGCATGGCAGTGACAGCTCCTGCAGGCAGAGCACACAAAAGCCAGGTAGCAAGAGAGCTGGAGGCTTGGCAGCCTGGGACCGATTTCTAGTGCTCGGTGGTTAGGACTCTGCGCTTTCACTGCTGTGGATCTGGCTTCAGTCCCTGGTCGGGGAAAGAAGATCCCACGAGTTGCGCAGCACAGCAAATAAATTCTAGCGTCACCACTTATTAGATGTGTGATTTTTGGCAAGTTGCTTAACTGTTCAGCCTCAGTTTCCTCATTTAAAAAAAGGGAGTAAAAATGACTGCTTGGCGGGGTAGTTGCACCAACTAAATGATCCCGTACAAATAAAGTGCTTGACACCATGCCTGGCATATACACCCCAGGAAGGATGCTATTTAGTTATAATCCTCCTGATTTCCCAAGAGTCTGGCAGGGCAAGGGGCTGTGGTCTCAGCGGCTCCTAGAAGGCCACCACGGACCCTATTGCAAGGAGGCCAGTGTGGTTTGAGGTACGTGGAACAGAGGCGAGCAGAGGGAAGAGCAGCTGAGCTGGGGCCAGGCTGGGGAGGCCTTGAACGCCAAGGCCAGGGGCTCAGCCGTGGTCCTGCAGCACTACGGAGTCCCGGGGGCGCTGGGGCCGAGGAAGGAGAGCCTCGGAGCTGTCCTGCAGGGGCTGAAACTGTCAGGGTGAGGCAGACGGAGAGGTCCGGACAGGAGGTGGTGAGGGTGTGAGTTTGGGATGAGGCCAAGGGGGAGAGGCCTGGAGAGAGCCAGCAGGACACAGGTGCGTGAGTGCTGGGGCTTTGACTGCTGACACGCAGGGTGGATGTGGGCTCTCCAAAGAGGGCCTCTCCGTTGTACAGACGAGGACACTGAGGCCAGAAGGAGGGCAGAGCCAGGCCCAGAGCCCCCCGCCTCCAGGCTCTTCCTCTCATTCTCTGGGTCAGGTCTCCTCCTCCGCCCACTGGTTTACCGGAGAGGGTGACGGACAGCCCGCAAGTCACACAGCAAATCCCGCGTCTTTCCACAGCACCAGGGGCTCTCTTCCTTTTGTTTTCAGTGTCTGTCGTGGACTAGCCCAGGGGAGGTCACGGGTGCAGGAGTGGGCGGTCCCTCTGGAACTGCTACAGGCGCAGCCAGCATCTTTCAGGGTAACTTCGGGAAGCTTCGGGCCCTTTCAGCTGGGCTCACTGGCAGCTCACTTCATTACAAGAAGGGACACTCTCGCTCTTCCGGCCAGTTCACCTTTCCCCAGGGTTTGCTGTGCGTCCTGCAGGTCACATACGCCGTTTCACCTAATTCCCACACTGATCTCATGAGGCTAGAATTATCAGTCCTGTTTTGGAAGGAAACAGAGACTCAGAGTGGTTGAGTAACCTGCCCACAGTCGCACAGCACACAGAGCAGATGTCCCGTCCAGGCCGGCTGGAGTAAGGTTGCCTCGAGGTTCCCAGAGTGTGGATGCATGCTCCAGCAGGAGCCGGCCAAGGACGTAGGTCTGCTCCTGGGGGCCCAGTACTGGCCCAGGCGGGAGGGGCACTGCAGGGCAGAGCGGAAGCAGTGTCTGTGAATGGGGCCACGCAAGGCTTCCAGGAGGAGGCGAGGCTCCAGCGGACTGTGGAAGGAGCAGCAGGACTCGGCGGGGTGCGCAGGGGGACAGTGCTGGGCTTCCGTCCCCGCTGTGCTCCTTAGAGCCTCCTCCCCCCATGACCCTGGGCCCCAGGAGCCGGGTTCGGGCCTGTGACAGACCCGTTCCTTCTGGGTGTTATAGAGCAGGCCCTTAAGGGGCGTGTGCTTTGTTGGGACTGCTGCTGCTGCTGCTGCTGCTGCTGCTGCTGCTGCTAAGTCGCTTCAGTCGTGTCCAACTCTGTGCGACCCCATAGACGGCAGCCCACCAGGCTCCACCGTCCCTGGGATTCTCCAGGCAAGAACACTGGAGTGGGTTGCCATTTCCTTCTCCAGCATTGTTGGGGCTAGAAAGGACCAAAACAGCACTCAGCAGACAAGGATCTCGGATCCAAGCAGGTTCCTGGTTTGCTGGAGCTCTCTCCCTCTATCTTATTCCTTGGGGGGAGTCACCATCAACGTTAGGAATTTTTAACTTTCCTTTCTGCCACAACGCCTGCCCCTGGGTGCTGGATCGACAGGGGGACACCCTCTGCGGAGCTGACTGATGGACTGTTGGCCTGACA